>NW_028258173.1:2424242-2575757 GCF_053883595.1 Heterocephalus glaber | reverse complement strand
GTCTCAAGCTCCACTGACCTAGGCCTGGCCCTAGCGTGGCTTTGGGATTGCAGAAGCCTGGAGCAGGGTCAGGGGTTTGGGGGTTCGGAGAGCCCAGAGAACATCCGACATTCCAAGTCCACTTTGGGGTTCGGCCCAAGAGCAGTGGGTCAAGCCTTGCAAGGAGTCCTGCAGCCCTCTGGGGGAGGGGACGGCAGTCGGGCCACAGACACACTGCCTGTGGCCCCAGCACCAGGGCTCAGGGCCCCTGGGAGACCAAGTGTCTGCAGCTCCTCAAGGTCCAGCTGCAGCCTGGGGTGCTGCCCTCGGCTTCTCGATGCAGTGAAGTAAGGGTGATCTGGCCAGTGTGTAATTTGCTGAGAACAAAAATTAATATTCTGGGAGCCTGGTTATAGGGTCCTTGGTTCTTTGGCACCAACTTAGTCACAGGGCCACCCACCGGAGTCAAAGGTCACAATGCATTTTCCATCTCCTTTGAAGGGCAGGCTTGGTCAGGCTCAATGCCTGCCTAAGAGGATATTCCATAAGAGATTTGGCAGCAAATCTAAAGGAATGTAAAGATTTTATGAAGACGCCGCGCCCCCTTATGAGTAGACAGTCAAGGAATCCTGCCACAAGACTGGTCCTGGTCACCTTCCTGTCCCAGGCCGGCCTGGTCCAACCATACCTCGTCCTTTCTCCCTCCTCGTGGCTTTTCTGGGACTCTCCTCACTTCAGGCAGCGGCCACTCTCTGCTCTCTCCCACCCTTCCCGGTGCACACGCAGAGATGCCCTTCCTCCCCAGGCTGACACATTTCCATTCTGCCACCTACCAGTGCCTTCCCCACGGCGCCCTGGCACCCAAACCCAGTCACTTTAGAGAGAGAAGGGCACCAGTGCTGCCTCCACCAGGATAGGAGGCACAAACAGGACCCTGGGCATCACCTCTGCCAGGTCCTTTGCACTGAGCTACATCCCTCGCCTCTAGGATAAAGCTCATTTCCTTCTCTGTTGGACCACTGAATTAATTTTATTATTTCTGAAATAATGACTTCATGGCTTTTATTGAACCTGCATTTGCTCATTCTAAAAAGTTTGGTCGGTGCCAAAAAAAGAAGAAAGGAATAGCTTTGTTCTACCATGGTAAATAGCAATGGGCTCTGGGTCTCCCTCGTGTTTCTGTCTCTGTCTTTCTGTTTCCTTTCCTTTCTGCCTCTCTCTGTCTGTCTGTCTGTCTCTCCCTCCCTCCCTCTCTCTCTCTCTCTCTGTCTCTCTCTCTCTCTCTCTGTCTCTCTGTTTTTCTCTGTCTCTCTCTCTTTCACATACACACACAGACACAGGATGGATGGATGGATGGATGGGAGGTGGGATGGGTACACAGATTGAGCAACTGCTAGACATAGATAGACTAACATTTTATAAAAAATGGGATTGTGTTCTCCATGATTTGACCCTAAAATTTAAATTTAACTTAAATTAAAACTATTAAAAATGCAGAAATTGCTAAATACAATACAAATATTTCTCTCCTATATGTTCGTCAAAACCTCCACAAAGATTTAGGTAAGAGATACTAAAAACCTTTTGAAGTGGTGACAGGTATGCAGTGGACACTCCTCCCTTTCAACAGTGGCCACCCTCTGAACCCACACCTACATTCCCTCCTGTTGTCCTGCCTGCCTTGCAGATCTCTGGTGCTTGTACTGTTTTTTACTTTGTCAAGGTGGAGAATCTTTTTATTTCGCTTGAGGACTGGATCCCCACGAGGATCGAGCACCAGGGATGCTGTTAAAGGAGTGCAGAAGGGTGGGCTGCCTGGTGGCAGGTGATCTGCTGGGGCAGGGCCCTCCCCTCCCCTGTGCGGGGGACCCTGCTGAAGGTGCAGGACGAAGCGTGTGTGTGGGGGAGTGATACCTCCATCTCCCCAGGCTTCCCCCCATGTAGCAGGAGAATCCCAGCCCTTCTCCTCCTCTGTCCCTGAGGGCCCATCCTGCTGTGTCACTTCCCTTCTGCCTATCAAAGCTTCTTGCAAGAAGTGATTTTTCCTTTGTGTGTGTGCCTGCGTGCATGTGTGTGTGTGTGTGTGTGTGTGTGTGTGTGTGTGTGTGTATGGCCTTTTTTGTTTTTCTTAGACATGGTCTAGCTATGTAGTCCAGGCGGGTCTTGAACTCACTATGTAGCCCAGGCTGCCCTCCAACCCTCAGCAATCCTCCTGCCTCAGCCTCCCAAGTGCTGGGATTATGGGCATGTGCCACCATGCCAGGCTCATTTTTTTCCTTTAAAAAATGTTTCTTCCTTACCAAGGATTGAATCCAGGGAGCATTGAGCTACACTCCCAGCCCTTTTTGTTTTATTTTGAGTTTAAGTTGCCCAGGCTAGGTTCAAACTTTCCATCCTCCTGCCTCTGCCTTGAATGGCTAGGATTATAGGCATGCACCACCACACCCAGGTTTGACTTTTTAAAAACATTTCTGTGTTCATTTTGCCAGGAACTGGGCAGAGAGTGAGTCTCTATCTCCCTCTGCACCATCAGATCAGCATTTACACTGATTTGATGCTTTGAATCTGACCAAGGCAGGCACACTCTGCTGTGACTGGAGAATGTGCCAGGGCCCTCCGCTGCCTCTGCGGCAGGCAGGCACATTCCTGGGAGGTCACAGGGAGGAACGAGGAATCTAGAATGAGGAAGTGAGGAGCGGGCAGGAGGGGGCAGGCAGGCAACCGTGGCCCTGCTCAGCCCCTGCAGGGCAGCAGGCAGGAGCTGGCAAGAAAGGGACTCGGCTTGAGTGGTGGCACAGGACAGTTGGGCGCCCAGCAGTGGGACAGGCTGGGCCTAGGAGGGGAAGGGCTGGCATCCCGTACATGGCAGGCAGCCAGCACTGGCCTCAGGGTGGCCTGGGTGACCATCCAGGTCCTCTGCACTGAGCTAGAACCCCAGCCCTTGATTTTGTTGTTGTTGTTTGTTTGTTTTGTTTTTAATTTTGAGACAGAGTTTTACTAAGTCACTAAAAAGTCTAGGTTGGGCCCAAACTTGCCATCCTCCTGCCTTAGGCTCCCAGAGCCTTTTTAAAAAAAATAACTTTATTGAGTATAACTCACACGCCTTACAATTCACCAGTTTCAGATGTCCAAGTCAGTGTGTTTAGGGTATTCACAGGTGCATGCAAATGGCAACACAGTCAACTCCAGGACATTTTCATGACCTCTAAAGGAAACTTTCCCAGGCTACTTTCCTGGTGGATGTCGGGGTCCCAAAAACCCCCAGTCAATCAAAGCAGGGCCAGCTTCCGGTGTATGCCCAGAGCCCTGTGCTTGGTTGGCTGCTCTGCTGTCATTGCCTGGAACTCTGGATACTTTATTTAAACAAGTGCACTGTGTTTTTATTTCTCTCTGGGCTCTGCAGATTACATGGCTGGGGCCAAACTGAGTGGAATGTTGCTTTGATGTGGGGATCAGACCTGACCGTGGAGAAGCGCAAGAGCCTTCCATGGAAGCTCCCATGGCAGCCCATCTGTGCAGACGGATGGCACTCCCGGGCTTGGTCCATTTCCCAGTTCCCTTTGCCATGTGTATATTGTGTGTTTTCTGCCACAATAAGTTACTGCAAGCTGGGTGGCTTCTAACTGCAGACACTGTGTTCCTTCAGAGTTCTGGGGGCCAGCAGTGCCGTGCTCTCTGGGGAAGCTCTAGGAGAGAAGCTGCCTCACACCTTTCTCTGCGCTTGTGTTGCTGACTGTGTCCGGAAGTCCGTAGTGTGTGTGGAGGGATGCCACATTGTCATGTGCGTCTCTCTTGTGTCTGCGTCTCTCCTCCTCCTTTGGGAGAAGCATCGCTAGACAGGTCTGAGGAGGTCCTCTTCAAGAGGAGGTGGGGATCTCAACATGGCCCACGCAGGTTCTTGACTTCTCACCAGAGAAAAGTATTTTAGGAGCATGAGGGAGAGGCAGAGAAAGTTAGACAGGGCCTCGCACACGCTAGGCAAGTAGTCCACCACTGAGCTGCACTTCAGCTTTATCTTTCCTTGTAATGGCATATTTATTCATGCACACCGCATACTTTGATCATTCCTCCTATTTTTTTTTCCTTTATCACCTGCATTAGGCTTTGGTGCCTGAACTTTGATTTTCAGAACTGGTCATGTGGCTTGCCATAGTTGTCACTTCTGCTTGGAACTGGTTTGGCTTCCAGCCCTTCCTGTCCAGCCCTGTCCCACTAGCAGCCTGCGGGGAAAGGGGGAAAGGAGCCAGCGGCACACCGGCTTGGGCCTCTTGAAGCTGAGCCCGCTGCCAAGCGCTCATGCAGACGCGAATGTGAACCTCTCCTGGTGAGTGCTTGCTGCAGCCTGGGCTCCCAGGACAGGACTCTCCCACCGTCATTCTCTGGTTTTTAGATTACAAGGGTTGATTTGCTCTGCTTTCCAAACGTTTTTAATGTACAGACCTCTTTGAGCAGCATCGAACTCTGCCCGGGCCAGCCTGCCTTTCCAAACCAAAGGAATCAAGCCACAGGAATGTATGGGCTAATAAATGCCCCCACTTGTGCCCAGAGATGCCGAGGGTATCCAAACAGCACTGTATGTGGCAGAGGAAAACTAGAAAGGGCCTAATGTCCTTCCCCAGGGGGATCGCTACTCTGGCTGTGTTTCCTTCAGGTTTAGAAAAGAACATGAGTGCATGGAGCTGCAGGTGCACATTTTATCAACATGATAAAATGTGGGCTGAGGGGTGGCTTAGTGACAGACTGCTTGCCTAGCATGCCAAGGCCCTGGTTCCATTCCCAGCACTAAAAAAAATTAAATAAATAAAATAAAAAGAAGAAGAAGAAAGATCAACCTCCAAACATGTATTACCCTGTGCAGGATGACAGTATTTATGTAAAGTGAGAGCTCATAGTAAAAATACTCTCTCTATAAAGTTACTGTGTAAGTAAAGTATCACACAAAATTACTACCGATATATACTGTTGCTAGTCACATAGATCTGTAGGAAATGATTCCTTTTTTTTTTTTTTTTGATACCAGGGATCAAACTCAGGACCTTGCTCTTGGGAGACAGGTGTCAGAACCACTGTGCTAAATCCCCGGCCCTTGGAAACGATTTTTAAAATAGCGGTTACCTATGGATGCAAAGGGAGGGAAAAGGACAGAGGAGGAGGAAGAGGTGCCAGGTGTCTCCTATGGTGCAGTCCCTTAAAAGGAAACCTGAAGGGCAAAGTGCTGAGATGGTGGACTCTGCCTGGTGGGTTCTCGGCTGTTCATCAAGTCATCTGCAGGACCTTCTTACAGGCCTGAAATAGTCCACAGTCTAAAACAGCCTGACAGTATTAAGATAGGTTAATGGGCCACTGATCTTGAGCGCACAGGGAGGCAAAACATGCCCCAGGGGAACATGGCTGTGGACACAGCTCCCCGACAAAGCCCGGATGCTGGGCTGGAGGCCGAGCAGCTGGCCCTAAGCCCCACCCCAACCCAAGGTCTCAGGTCCTAGGCTGGCCTGCCTGTCACCTGCAGGGTCGCCTTCCAGGGCTTGCTTGCTGTGCTTTGTCCCAACAGAGCCGGGCCTGTGTAAGCAGTGGTGGAGCCTGCCCTGCTTCCCTGGCCAGCCAGGGCCTGTTCATCCTGCCGTCTGCTCTGTTTCTCTGCCTTTTTCAACCCACAGAGCCCACCACCCTCTGTCAGGGCCTTTCCTACAGTGTTGTCGCTTTCATCCTTAGAATCCTCTTTTACAAGTGTCATTCCCCAACATCTTCCTGACACCCCCACCCGGGCACCTTCAAACAACAAATGCTTATTCTCCAGCAGTTCTGGGAGCCAAAGTCTGGGGTCAAAGAGTCCACAGGGCCTTGGGTGGCCTCCTTCCTGGCACTCCCTGCTCCTGGGATTGTGCTCTTGGCTTAAGCGATGTTCCTCCCGTCTCTGTCTCCTTTGTCACTTGGCTTTTTTCTCTGTCTCCCTGTCCCTTCTCTTCTTGGAGGGGCAGCAGTCCTTGGCGTTAATGCTCTCTGTAATCCAGACTGACCTCCTCTTAAGTTCTCACATTTACACAGCGTCTGTTTACAACCCCAGCCACGTTCCGAACTCCTGGATGGACGTGCATTTGCAGGGGCACGATCCAAGTCACTCCGCCTGTTTTGTTAGGGAGGATTACTCTAGAGAAGTCGGTCCTCTAAAAGCTTCAAGGGTGGGCTCCTCACCCCACCACCTCCTTCCACTCCCTAAATAAGAGGCCAAGCCTTTTTCATTCTGAGAATTTTATTTTAGGAAAACCTATGAGTGTTTAAAAGCCATGACGCGAGCCTTATGGGGGTTCAACATGCAACCATTCCTTTCCTGGCTCCTGGGCCCTGTACCCCACTTCGCCTGTGTCTTTGGGACCCCTGTACCCTTCAGCCAGTTGCCTCGAGCGAGACGCCTCTCTTTCACTTCGGTCCTTTCCTGTCTGCTCTGTCCACTTTCTGGAGTTCATGGTCCAGAGAAGCCAACAATCCTGCTTCCAATGTTCATGAATGAGTGTAGAAAGCAATATTTCTGGAACTCAGGGCCACTTGTGTTATTTTATTTATTTATTTATTTATTGGTACTACGGATCGAACTCGGGTCCTTGTGCTTGCGCAGCAGGCCGTGAAATCACTGAGCTAAATCCCCGGCCCAACTTGCATTATTTTAGATGAACTTTTCCAAAATATTTACTTATTCTAATTTTTTTTTAATTTAGGAAAAGCTCCAACTGACACAGAAAGGTAAGACTTTGTGACCTTGCTTGGGGGTCACATTAAACAGATATGGAAACCAGAAACGGCAAAACCCGTAGAGGTTGTTGTAAAATGACTGAAGAAAGGGACCCGTGCAGAGGGGAAGGAGTTCCTTCCAGCTCCCTGACTAGCCTGCAAACCAAGACACAGCTGGGCTCTCTAAAGCAGCACTGTAAAAGCTGCGCTCTGTGGTGGGTGTGAGCCTTCCCTCAACACTGCCCGGAGCCCCCCTCCTGCTCCGTGGCTGGATTCAGATCTGGGCAGGTGCTCTCACCCCAGCTGGTGCTCGGTGATGTCACAGCCACCACTAGAAAGGACAGGGAATGTCTCCCCGTCTAGCTTCTGACCAGAAAGGGCCCACCAGCCCCTCACAAAGCACTTTTTCCTCCATGCTAAAAAATCACAAGTGCTCACCACACCGATACCAACAGTGTACTTTTCACGTGCACGCCATTCCACAACATGTCTCTTGACCCTACTCCTCACCCGACTGCCACTTGACTCCGTCCAGGCCACACCCACTGTCAGTAGACACAGGAAACACTTCTGGCTGCTGGACCCAGTATCCAAATGCTCAGATTTATTCTAGGGCAGTTTCTTAGGCTTCTTTATTTTTCCTTTCCTATTTTTTGCAGTACTGGGGATGGGAACCCAGGGCCTCACACAAGCTAGGCGTATTAGTCAGTTTCCTGGTACTGGTACAAAATCCCTGATACTTGTAACTTAGAGAGGTTAATTTGGCTCATGGTTTCAGAGGGATCAGTCCATAGTCAGCTGTCCCAAGGAAGAAACATCATGGCGGAAGCAGAGCTGCTCACTTCATGGCAGCCAGGAAGCAGAGCACAGGGGAACAGTGCCAGACAGGAAGGGGCCGGGGACCGAATGTAGTCCCGGTGTCTCAGCTCCATGACTCATTCAGACATAGCTAGAAGTGTGCCTGCTTGTCTTCTAGGGTTCTCTCAAGCCAATCAAATTGACAGTCAAGAGTACACATCACACCACTGAGCCACAGCCCACCCCCTTCAACCTCGTTTCATTGTCACTCCCTAAGGAGCCCTTTCAGACAGCTTTTCCCTGATGGCCTTCCCTTGAAATACTGGTATCCAAATACACTGTGTATTCTGTTAATGTACATCTGTGCCTTGAAGAGCACCAAACTTTACCCCTAGTCCATTGTCACCCCTTTGGGAGTCTCCTTGAATACCCCCTTGAATACAGTGTTCTAGGCCCTTCAGAAAATTGATGTTGGGAGGGGTGTAGGGGATTTTTGTTTTTCTTTTGGTGCTGGGGATCAAACCAAGAGCCTCAGGCATGGCAGGCAAGTGGTCCTGATCTGATTCCTAACGTTGTGGTTATTGGGTCAACAAAAGGCAAATCTAGTCGCTAACACCAGGCAGAAACCACTTCCTATCGCTGTGCCACAGGGAGGGGACTTGATCTGACACCTGACCCAAGGATGGATTTGCCTGTCACTGGTCGTGACACGGAGACCAGGCTGGAAGCAGAGTGGGGATTCTGGGGATGCCCACTGTGCCCTCTGAGTTAGTCGTTCCTTTCTCTTCCAGCAAATTGGGAAAGCGGATTGAATGAAAATCCAGCCCCCAAGGCCATTCCTTTGGATCTTCACTGTCCCCTTCCAGAGCCCTCCCAGCCTGAGTCATGGCGGAGCTGTGCCGCACAGACTCCACGCTCATGGCCCTGGACGAGGACACGCTGTGGGAGCTGATGGAGAGCCACCGCTACAAGATCGTGCGGAGCATCCACCCCAGCCGCCTCACCCCCTACCTGCGCCAGGCCAAGGTGCTGGGCCAGCTGGATGAGGAGGAGGTCCTGCACAGCCCCCGCTTCACCAACAGCGCTATGAGAGTCGGTGAGTCCCGGCTGGCTCCACACAGCGCCTGCTGCACAGGGCTTCACCACTGCGGGGATGGAAGTCCAGACTTCAGGGACATTGCCTTGGCTCTCGAGGACTGCCCCAACAAATGACCACAACATGGTGGTTTAAAACAATAGCAGTGGAGCTGAGGCGGAGCTTAGTGGTAGAGCACATTTCCTGTGCAAAGTCCTGGGTTCCACAGCCAGCATCAAGCAGGGAGGAAAAGCCACATAGCAGTATACTCTCTCAGTTCCAGAGGCCAGAAGTCTCCAGTCAAGGCACTGGGATGGCTACACTCACTTCCAAGGCCCAGGGTAGACTCCTTCCTGTCTCTTCCAGCCCCAGTATTCCTTGACTGGTGACCACACTGCTCCAGTCTGTGCTTCCATCTTTGTGTGGGTTTCTTCTCTGTGTCTTTCCTCTTCTACCACATGAGGGCTCTTGTCACTGGATTTAGGGCCCACCTGGATATCCAGGATGAGCTTATCTTGAGATCTTCAATTTAATTACATCCACAAAGATCCATTTTCCAAAGAAATTTAGATCTTTGGTGTGTGGGGGGATTGCTGTTCAACCCACTGCAGAAACCTTGGAGTCAGTTCTCATGGTCTTTCAGGCTGTGTTTATTCACCGCAAATTGGGGATGCTCATGACAGCCCTGGGCCGTGGAAACCAGACAGGAAGTGATAGCTATTAACATATAATGCATGTGCATGTTGAGTCGTGGACCTCCAATATGGGAGAGATTCACCCAGGACTGATTCTAGCTGAGGAGATGGGATTTGGACCCTGTGTTTGGGATGCATCCAGGCTCTCTGGGGCCACCCCTGGGGCCTCATGGGCTGCTATTTGCTATTTCCTCATGGTACCAACAGCTCTCAGAGCACTGTGTTGGGACCATGTGTCTGCACATGTCCTCATCCTGAGTTGTCCATAGTAGTTGCTCAATAAATGCGAATTTGGTCTCCTAGGGGTGGCTGAGTCACGTGATGGAGTGTACAGGAGCAAGGAGGCCCCAGCCTGCCCAGAAATCCCAGAGAACTGCTTTCACCCCCGTGCCAGATGCGCAGGGACGTCTCCACCCCAACCCCACTCACGGGAAGCCAGCCTGGCGTGCACTGCAGCCTCAGTGGCTCAAGCATGTGCTCTCCCTCTCTCCTAAGGGCACCTGCTGGATTTGCTGAAGACTCGAGGGAAGAACGGGGCCCTTGCCTTCCTGGAGAGCCTGAAGTTCCACAACCCCGATGTCTACACGCTGGTCACTGGCCTACAGCCCGATGTGGACTTCAGCAACTTCAGCGGTGAGTGCTTGGCCTCTGAAAGAGTGGGCAGGGCCATCCCAGAGCTGGGGGCCCCATCTGGCCCGAGCTGGCCCAGGGTTCTCCTGCCTCCCTCCAGGCAGGAGTCTTGGCCTGAGCCTGGCACTCCCCCACTCATCGCATGGGACAAGTAGGAGAAGGAGCCCCAACCTTGGCTTTTGCAGGGTCGGGCTTTACTCACCCAGCATCACAAGTACACCTGGGGCCGCTGACTTGGATTCCCGGCCATAGGCCAAGCGTCTCTCTTGAGGTGTATGGGGCAGCTGTAGCCCCAGCCTCTCAGCTCTGGGGGAACCAAGTCCCTTCCCAAGGGGAAAAGGGAGTGGAGCCTGCTGTACTTCGCCACACTCACCCAAGTAAAGGTTATGCCTCCCTCGTGGAGGATGAGGCCATTTTTGTTAATTGAGTGATTTTAGGCCACCTGTAGGAGCTGCTGAACGATGCAGGTATTTAAAGAGCAGGGCTCACAGCGCTCAGAACAGTGGGTGGTGAACCCTCTCTTCCTCTTTACCCTTGCAGCATGTGTTTATGTTAGAGTCCCATTCACAGACTCACATCTATTAGCATGTCTTCCTGGAGCTGGCGTGGAAAAGGCCATCCCATGTAGTGCACACC
Source organism: Heterocephalus glaber (assembly GCF_053883595.1). NCBI lineage: Eukaryota > Metazoa > Chordata > Mammalia > Rodentia > Bathyergidae > Heterocephalus > Heterocephalus glaber. The sequence continues at coordinate 2,565,218 of NW_028258173.1, read as the reverse complement.
TGTAATCCCAGCCATGTGGGATATCGAGGCAGGAGGATCAAAAGTTCAAAGCCAGCCTGCCCAACTTAGCAAGACCTCATCTTAAAAGTAAATAAAAATGGCTGGGGATGTAGCTCAGTGACAGTGCCCTTGCCCATCAAGAGTGAGGTCCTGGGTTTAATCCCCAGTACCATGCAAAACAAAAACAAAAAACAAAAAACAATGAGTCAGTTTTGAGGTATCTCAGCATGTGAGGAGGGAGTTGGGTCTGAAAAGCCAGTTCTCATAGGAAGGGGAAGAGCAGTAATCCCTGTACCAAGGTCATGCCATGCTATTTATCTAATTAAAATACGAAGTCCAGCTGAGGCTCCAGCCAAACAGGTTAAGGCTGTTCCTGCTTGGGTCTGGGCACAAGACCCAAAGGTACAGGAGGCTGGGGACAGGAGACAAAGGGACAGTGTCACAGCCCACCCACCGGTTTCCCTGCCAGGCCTCATGGAGACATCCAAGCTGACTGCATGCCTGGCCGGGGCCATTGGCAGCCTGCAGGAGGAACTGGCCCAGGAGAAAGCCCAGAAGGAGACGCTGCTGCAGCAGTGCCAGAGGCTGCAGGAGCGCCTGGGCTTGGCCGAGGCTCACGTCGAGGGCCTGCGCCAGCTGGAGGCCGACCACAGTCGCATGAAGCACGAGGCCAGCGCCCACTTCCACGAGGTGCTGAAGCTGAAGGACGAGATGCTGAGCCTCTCCCTGCGCTACAGCAATGCGCTGCAGGAGAAGGAGCTGGCCACCACGCGCTGTCGCAGCCTGCAGGAGGAGGTAGCGGGATGCCCCGCGCCTGCGGGCAGGAGGCCCAGCCTGACCGTGCTCCTCTGGGCCTTTGCATGTGCTGGTGCAGCTGCCCAGAGTGTGTTCCCCTCCTCGCCCAGCCCCCACAGCTGTGGCTGAGGCCTCTCCTGGAAGCTGACCCCACCTCTCCCCAGGTGGCCACCTGGGACCCTCTGCATACCCCAGAGCCTGGCCTTGCCCCATAACTGCCCATGGGCTGGCTGGCCTGGCTGTGAGTCTGGGAAAGGCCTGGCTGTTCGACGCTCCACATTACCAGGCCCACCTGGGAGCCACTGCCCCCCCGGGCAGGGACACAGGCACCTTCCCTCCCTAGCACCCGCCTTTGCCCTTCTCAGTTGATTCCGGGCTCAGGATGGGAGGATAAGAACATGGTCAGGTCAGGCCTCCTCGGCCCTGGTTGGGTGTTTCACATGTTTTCTGGCAGGTTAATGAACTTCGTATTGATTTATAAGAGTTCTTCAGGTATCAAGGATATCCGTTCTCATTTTGGCATATGCTCCTTGCTTTTAATTATGCTACTTGTATGCATTTATTTGTTTATTCATTTATTGTGGTGCTAGGGATTGAACTCAGGGCCTTTACACCGAGTTACATCCTCAGCCCTATTTATTTATTTATGTATGTATTTCTTTTTGAGACAGGGTCTCACTGTGTAGTTCAGGCTGGGCTCGAACTCATGGCAATCCTCCCACCTCAGCCTTCTTACAGGCTTGACCACCGCACTGGCTTCTGTCTTTATTTTGAGACAGGGTCTTGCTGAGTCCTTAAATTGCCCAGGCTGGGCTTGAATTTGTGATCTTGCTTCAGCCTCCCCAGTAGCTAGGACTTCAGGCGTGCACCTCCACACATGGATCTTTTGTTTGCTTTTGGATGTTAAATTTTACTTATGAATAATTACAAATTTATTTTTAAAATTTAAAAGAATACAAAGAATGCTCAGAATACCCTTGCTTTCATTTTCATATTATCCCTGTCTTTTCACACAGAGGCACGCACTGAATCCCTTGAGTTACATAGCTCATGGGTCTTTGTTCCCAGAGTTCAATGTACATTTCCTAAAAACAGGATATTCTCTCATAGAAGCAGTTATCAATTTCATCAATTTGCATTGATTTTTATCTTTTTACCCAATTTACAGCCTGTATTCCTATTTAAAAATTTTTTTTTAATTTTTGGTACCGGCACTTGAACTTGGTCCTTGCGCTTTCGTGTATTCCTATTTTTTCCTTGACCTAAATCATGCCCTGGGTAGCCTTTCCCGTCCAGTCCAGGGTCACACATTATTACCATGCTGCCTGTTTAGCGTCCTTCATTCAGAAACATTTCCACACCCTTTCCGTGTCTGTTACAAGATGGATGTTTTTGAAGACTACACCCCCCTCCCCTTGTTGTTGCTTATTTGTGTTTTGTTTTTGTTTGTGTTTGTTTGAGACAGGACGTCACTGTGTAGTTCAGGGTGGCCTGGGACTCGAGGAATCAGTCTTCCTGCCTCAGCCTCTTGAGTGCTGGGATCACAGGCGTGCCCACCACACCTGGCCCTTCCTTGTAATAGGCCACTCATTTGGGCTTCTTCTCGTGTCTCCCTGTGGGTGGGTGGGTGAGATCTTGCATCTTTGGCCTGGCCCTGCAAGGCGGATGCTGGAGCCTCCTTGGCCCTGAGGGATGTCAATGCAGACCACCGCTCCAGGGCTGCCCATCTCTGCACTGCAGAAGCACCATTTCCCTGCAACGAGTAAGCAATGGCAGGGAAGTGATTCGAGACCCGCCACACCCGCTGTGCCCCGGCGATTCCCCCAGACTTACCTGTGCTGTTTCCTGACTGAACCCGTCTTGACCCAAGTGGTGACGGATGCTGCCCATGGCGCCAGCTCCCGCTCACTTGCAGTTGGCCTCAGCTTCAGGCTGGGGAAGTGCCTTTGCTTCTCCCCACTGTGCAGTCTGCTGTTGGCACAGACTGGGGTCCCTATTTTCTAGTGGCCAATTGTGTGTTCCCTTCCTTAGTGAGCTGATGCTCAAATGACCACAGACCTGGCCACCGGGAACCCTGCAGCCTGCTCCAGCCCTGGGACAGGGCTCTCTGATTTTCTCAGCACTGACTTCCTTTCTAGCCTCTAAGAAGTTCCAGGATCATCTTGGCCCCACATTGCCCCAGCTCTGGGGTCCTTTTAGAAAACAAGATCTGGGTACTTGGCCCTTTGCAGCACACAGAGCAGGAGACATATGTGTAGCACACATCTATGTTAATACACATATATTTGTGCACATGTGCATGTAAACACACATGTGCAATGCACCCCACACGTGTACACATATGTGTATAAATGTGTGCACCCATAAAAATACAGGTCCATGTGACCCACACACCTATATGTACATATAAATGTACACATGTATTATGTCCATATAAAGGTACACCTGTACACATGCACACTGTAGAAGTATACATGTCCACATGTGCCTACACGACACATGCACATGTGTGCACACACATGTACATCTGCAGGACGCATATCTATATCCACCCATGCATACGTATGTACCCATGCACATGTGTGCACACATACATCCACAGGTACATACGTCCCATATCTATTCCAGAAATCATGAGTTTCCACCTCTCCCACACTCATATCTTCTTCCTTTCCTGGGAGACCAGGTCTCAGCATCTCCCACATGTTCACTTACTTGCTCAGTCCTATAGTGCATCAAAAGTGGTTTCACAACTGCTTCGCCCGTGTCACGCGCTGTCTGAATAGTCCAGGTGTGGCTTTTCCCAGCTTCCCCTTTCCTGCTAGCTTGACTTTCCTCTCTCTTTTCTCTTACTGATTTTCATGAACCCCATTCCCTTCATGTAATTGGAATGTGGGAAGACTGTGAAGCCAGGGAGCATGCTGGCCTACCGTCACTGATGCTGGCGACCAGCAAGACAGAGAAGCCGGGCACTGGGGGCCCTCGGTCTGTTCCAGGGCACCCCACTAGGTGTTAACCCTGTACCTCATGTGCAAAATGAAACTAAAATGCCTTTCTCCTGCCCGAGGAATTGGGACTGTTCATTGGGTAAAACCAACCCTTGGGTTGTTTTAATGTATTGACTTATAAATATTTATTTAGTTTTGGAATACTGAGGATGGAAGCCAGGGCCTTCACCCTGAACTACATCCCCAGCCTTTTTAAAACTTATTTTAAAACGGGATCTCACTAAGTCGCCCAGGCTGGGCTTGAACTTGCAGTCCTCATGCCTCAGCCTTCCAGAGTGCTGGGATTGCAGGCCTGTGCTACTGTGCCTGGCTAGGTATATTCTTAAATCATGGGGTGGGGCCCCTGTGTCTAAGCAGCACCCCATCAGGAGGAGGGTGGAGAACCCACACGGCTTCTGCTCTAGTGGAGAAACCACTCACCTTGTCCTCCTCCCTCCTCCCTGGACAGCTGTACCTGGTGAGGCAGGAGCTGCAGCGGGTGGACATGGTGTCCTCCTGTGAATGGGAGTTCCGAGAGCGATCCCTGAAGATGGCCAGCACCCTGGAGTCGGGGGACGAGGAGCTGAGCCGCCTGAAGGAGGAGAACGAGAAGCTCCGCTCGCTGACCTTCAGCCTGGTAGGCTCTGGTTCCCTCTGGCCTGGGCTCTAGCTGGGACTGTCCCCACCGTCAGCAGGCGGCTCCCCGGCCACAGGACTTCTGACAGGTGGTCTCGCTAAGGTGAGTCTAAGAACCAGGCAAGGTGAAATGCAGGCCACCCCGTCCTCCTCCCCAGCCGCCCAGACCATGGCTGGACGTGCATTAGCATGTCCTACTTGGCCAGTGCGATGCTCCCATGTGGTTTCAGAGGTGACTGGGCTGGCAATAAAGGATGGGATTAGGGAAAAAACTCCTTTCCAGAAGGCTTTTTGCCCCCCTGTCCCCCTCCTGAGCATTATGGGAAGTAGAGGAATTGGCAGCATGGAAGCCTGGAATTTTGCAAACCATTGATTGATTGATTTTTGTGACAGGATCTCACTATGTAGCCCAGGCTGGCCTCGAACTCATGGTGATCCTCCTGTCTCCTTCCTGAGTGCTGAAATTACAGGCCTGCATCACTACACCCCGCTAGAATACTTTAAAGGAGGAATTGTCATCCTAAAAGACTTTCAGCTTCTATCACACACATCTCTTTGACCATGTATGATCAGAACCCACACTTTTCCGGTGGCATTTTTCTTGCCTAATTGGGGTTAATAGGTGACACTATCCATCCACACACTTGGCCTTGAATCCTCCTGTGCTGGACACTCAGGGCCCGTTCTCCCCAGAGGCAGGCAGCTGGGGAGGGAAGGTCCTAGGCTGACATCTTTCTGACCAGGTGGAGAAGGACATTCTGGAGCAGAACCTGGACGAGGCCCTGGAGAGTAAGCAGGAGCTGGTGGCCCGCATCCACTCACTGCGGGAGCGGGCGGTGGCCGCAGAGAGGCAGCGAAAGCAGGTGATGCTGTGGCTGCCTTCCTGGGACCCGTGACCCTTTGTCTCCGAGGCTGGGCTTCGTGGAGGGGAGGTAGATCTCTCCACCACGCTGAGGTGAAATAATTTTGCTTAAATATTTTGCCAGTCTGCTCACTTGTTCCTCTGCAGTGAGCAGCAACTCATGGCCCAGACTAGAGGTCACAGTCAGGCAAATGAGGGATGAAACCCAGGGTGATTTTAAGGGCTTGGGGAGCCCTGTGAGAGCCAGGGATTTAGACAAGAGGAGGTGGAGAGAAAGGAGGCAGTGGAAGAGAATAAGGTGTGTTGTGGGGGGGAGCTATCTGTGTATTTGAGAACATTAAATAAAACACAGCTCTGCACGCAACACACATGCACATTTCAGGGACCAAATTCAATTCAATCCACATAGCAGCCCTGCAAATGCTCCTCTAAGCCCAGCCCTGCAGGGAGGAGATGAATTTACCTTCTTCTCCTCTGGGGCCCACCCCGCCCCGCCCATGTAGCCCCTGACCCCAGGGGCCCGGTCTCTTCTGTCCAGTACTGGGAGGAGAAAGAGCAGACCCTGCTGCAGTTCCGGAAGACACAGGTGGACTGTGAGCTGTACAGGGAGAAGATGAGCACGCTTCAGGAGCAGGTGGCTGAGCTGCAGAAGGAGCGAGACCAGGTGACCCTGGGAGGGAGGCGGGATAGGGCCGGGGTGGACACTGGCGCCAACCCAATGGGCCTCAGCTTGAGAAGCCCCTGCACTCCCTCTGCCCCAAGCTGTATCTGAGGGCTGCTGCTTCAGGGAAGCCTCGGGCTCCGCCTGTCCTTGAGGGTCTCTGGTTCAAGATTTCACAGTCTCTTTCCGTGGTCCCCATGAGGGCTCTTATCTCCCCCATCCTGGCCTCTACAGACGTGTTCTGCCCCCTTCCCTGACTTATACCTGGCAGAGGATGGTGTGAAAGTCCACCCCCAAGAGCAAGTTTTATTAAAACCACATACAGCTGGGTGCAGTGCTGGCTGGCTGTAATCCCAGCACTTTTTAGGCGGAGGCAAGAGGATAGTGAGTTCGAATATTGCCTGGGCAATTAACTTAGCAAGACCCTGTCTACAAAAAGGCAGGTGCTAGGGATGTAGCTCAGTGGCAGAGAGCTGGATTCAATCCCAGTCCTGGGAAAACAAAACAAAAAAAATCCTGTATGACATCACGAATTACAGTAGATTGTAGGTTTGTATGTACATCTCAGCGTGAGCTCTGGTTAGTGTGTGTTGGGTGAGTTCACAATGAATGTGACAAGCAGTGGGATGCTGTCTCCAGCTGAGACTCCCTGGGCCCACTGGCTGGGTCTCTCACTGTCTCCACCCATCTGTCCTGTCTGTCCATCCATCCTGTCCATCCTGTTGGGGCCGCAGGCATATGCTTCGAGGGACGGAGCCCAGATGGAGATTTCTCAGAGCCTGCTGGAGAAGGACTCCCTCCGCAGGAAAGTGTTCGAGCTCACCGACCAGGTCTGTGAGCTGCGTACTCAGCTGCGCAAGCTGCAGGCAGAGCCGGAGGCTCCGGTGAGTGCTGTGTGGCCCAGGGTGGGCCACGGTGGACCCTCCCTTCCCTGCCAGGGGTCAGCCAGGCCCAGCCCTGCCTCCTCACCCCTCCACAGGCAGCTCCCACATCAACTATGCTCATAGTATTTGTATTATGCATGCATGTGCGTGCGTGCGTGTGTGTGTGTGTGTGTGTGTGTGTGTGTACAAAAAAGACAGGAGGACAGCCACCAAAATACAAGCTGTGCCAATTCTGAGTATGGATGGTGAGTGAATTGTATTTTCTTCCCTAATTGGATCTGTTTCCCCCTCACTTTTCTATGCAGATGCATGTGCATACCCTATATCATAAAGATTATTTTTATAACTAGCCAATAACAGTGTACATTCTCTACAAGAAATGAAATGCTGTTTAGCAGGTCAGGGTCTTCCAGCTTCCTTGGTGATGTCCTGTGCCCCTGCGGTCCCCTGCTCTGAGGACAGGGACAGAACTGTTTTACCTCAATGCTGATGAGGGCAGGGATGGCAGGGCAGGTGTGGCCTGGTGGAAAGCCCCCCGCATCCCAGGGGACCCTCTCTCCTGAGCTCACAAGCCTGTCTGGCCATCTCTGGCAGCCCAAGCAGGAAGCTGAGCCCCGGGCGGCCTGTCCTCGGGGAAAGCAGAAGCTGACACGGATGTACGCCGTGTGCCCTAGGGATGACAGTGACAGCAGCCTTCAGGGCTCCACCGAGGTACGTGGCTCCTGCCTTGCTGCCCCTCCTGTGCATGCAGCCCAGCCTGTGCCCCATCAGTGCTGCTGCAGGCTCCCTCCACCCTGGGCCCAGCAGCAGCAGCAGCAGCTCCCACGTGCTTTACGGGTGCGGGGCTCTTCCTGCCTCTGGCTGCTCCTCACAGTCCTCTGTTTGTGGCTGCTCCCTCCAGTCTCTGTCCTCATCTTCATGCAATGCTGTTCTCTGTCTGTGTCCAAATTCCTCTCCTCTTAGAAACCGCCAGTCAGGCTGTGTGCAGGGGTGCACACTTGTAATCCAGCACTCTGGGAGGCTGAGGTAGGAGGATCATGAGTTTGGACCCAGCTCTGGCAACTTAGTGACTTAGTGAGATCCTGTCTCAAGATAAAAACCTTTTGAAAGGCCCGGGATGTAGCTGGGATCACAGACTGCACCACCACACCCAGCATGTGGCTCCCTCTGAACTCCCCCTGCAGCCCACTCGTGCAGATCGGCTGCCTTCTCTCGCCTCCCTCTCCCTGCTTCCCCCATCTGGGGCTGTGTAGTCTGTCCCTCTGGGTCTCTGCAGTGCGGTCACTCTGTCTGGAACGCACCACACACACACCGGGCTCCTCTGTCACTTTCCCCAGGAAGTCTGTCCACCTCCTGCCCTGCCAGTGTCACCTACATCCTTGGTGTGACCGACTCCCCTCACGGGTCTGTGTTTGACCACCGGTCCCCCACCCTGGGCATAATGCTTGTCCTCAGGGGCCGGTCCACACTGGCGAAGGCCTGGCACATGGATTCAGTAAGTGGGTTCAGATCTGCTGTGTACACCTGCTGTTCTCATCAGTCTCTGCTGTGGGCGCAGCCTCCCTCCAATAGGCTCCTGCTCCGCCCCTCACACCCAGTAGCCTTGTGTCTCTGGGCCTCATTTGCTGTACATGTGAAATGGAACTGAAATGCCCATCTCCCCGGAAGCCACGCTATGAAGCCAGAAAGCAGCCCTGGAACGCCTGGCACACAGTAGGTGCTCGACACCTGTGGTCTTCCTTACCCTCCTCGGCTCTCTCCTCTAGTCACAGCTCTGGGGGGACCTGAGCACCACGTCTAGCCGTGAGCTGTCCGACAGCTTCCGCTCCAGCAGCCCTGTGCCCCCCAGCCAGCAGTCCCTGTACAAGCGGATGGCAGAGGCCTTCCGGGAAGACCCCGAGTCTTTAAGGTAGAGTGGGGGACACTGAGCTAAACCCTGCCCCCTCTGGGTGTTGGGTATGGTTGCTCAGGAAGGTGCTGGGGGCTGCAGGCCTCAGACAGAGCAGCTGGTATAGCCTGAGCTGCTCCCATGCTTTGCGGCAGCTTCCCAGAAATCCTGGAGGTGGACCCGGGAGTCCTTCCAGGGCCTAAGGGTGAAGATACAGAACTGGATTACGAGATCCTCGACAAGGCAGGTGGGTGCACCCCAGGCCACCAAAGCCTCTCTGGAGCGGGGAATGTGAGGGCCCAGGGTGTCAGGGATGCACGTAAGACAGCCTGGCAGGTAGGAGAGAACAGACCCGAGCCCCAGGCCTTGACCTTGACCTGAGCCACCAGGAAAACCAGCCTGCCTGGTGGCTCAATCCCAAGCTCATTTCACTGGAGTCTTTGTTTCTTACCTGGAGGCCGAGGGAGCTGTACTCCTAGGTGTGGCTAGCTCAGCACACTTGTTCTGATGTCCGAAGACACTTCGGCCCCCTCCCGGCGCTCTGCTCTGTGCACACTCAGGCTTAGGGTCCCAGAGGCTCCCAGCAGATGCAGTGGCACAGGCTGACTCTACTCACCGAGAGCAACCCTCCTCTCGGATGCTGGCCCCTGAGCCTTCTCACACCTCTCCTGGGGCTTATTTCCTTGAACCTGTATTGGGGCTGCTTCCTTCTCCAGTCTGGGAGTCCTGGGTGTAGCCACTTCACCTCCCCTCTCACTGCACACCTGGCTCCAGCTTACCTTCTGCCTGGAAGCCACTTCTTGGCCACCAAGGGACACCAACACCCCACAGAGCTCTGTACCCCTTACCTGGGGGGACAGAGAAGAGTCAGGTGACCAGAAACCTCAACTGTTGCAGACCCATACACATTTTTATTTGTAACAGTGCCACTCAAGGCAAATTTAGCCTAAGCCAGGAGTGGTGGCACAGGCCTGTAATCCCAGGACTCAGGAGGCTGAGGCAGGAGGATCGCCATGAGTTCAAGACCAACCTGGCCTACATAGTGAGTTCAAGGCCAGCCTACACCACAAAGCGAGACTTTGTCTCAAAAAAAAAAAAAGCCTGGATGTGAGATCATGAATAAGGAGGGCTTATTCCTCTTTAGTTTTCTTTTCTTCTTCTTCTTCTTTTTTTTTTTTTGGTACTGGGGATTGAACTTGGGACCTTGCGCTTTTGAGGCAGGCACCAGAACCGCTGAGCTAAGTCCCTGGCCCTCCTCTTTAGTTTTCTACTCTTGGGATTCTGGATAATGCCTCAGCTTCACATCCTGATATTGGGAAATAACCTCGAATATATCCACAGTGTATAATTTTTTTCCCTGATACTGGGAATTGAACCCAACACCTGTACATTAAGCTACATCCCTAGCCCTTTTTGATTTTTTAAATTTTGAGACAAGGTCTCCGTAAATTGCCCAGTCTGGGCTGAAACTTGCAGTCCTCCTGTCTCAGCCTCCCAGAATGGTGGGATCACAGGTGTGTGTCCCCATGCCCAGCTCACTTGGCTTTAAATGGATTTTTGCCTGTGAGCTGGGCCCAGGCCACCTGGTTCTCACAGGCTGTTCCTGGTTGAGAAGCACAGCAACGGGCCTCTGTGGGGGCTGCCCCCGCTCGGGGCCACAGGCTGCGATCAATATGCTCCTGCCTGGGGGCCCCTGCCCAGTGCCAGTGATTGCTGCCGTGCAGAAATGCAGGGCCATGCAGGGCGTGCGGGCCCACCTCATGCCAGATTTGATTTTTAAGTGAAACCAGAAATCCAGATTCTGGGTGAAACCTGCCTGTCCTTGACTGAGGACACTGGCAACTCATTCAAATGTCACAAAAGGACCTGCGGCGCACACTACTCTGATCTTAGGAAAGGTGAAGTTAAGGTGATGCACAGAGGGAAGGGAGCAGGAGAACGTCAGTCTCAGCAGAGGAGATGGGCGGGTGAGGGGTGCTCGGTGTCTGGGGAGGGGCTGTGCGCCATTACGGAGGTGGCAGTGGCGACCCTGACGCCGGGCCGCTCAGCTCCCGCTTTCGTCCCAGACCTGCCCGAGTCCGAGGGCAGCCTGCAGTGGTCTCCCAGAAGCCTCGACATCTCAGAAAGGTGAGCAGTGCTGCTTCCGGAGGTGACAGCAGAGTGTGACTGCACCCCCTCACCGTGGGGAGGTGACAGCCTTTCCAAGATGGGTCGAGGTGGGGAGGAGAATTCCAGCTGCTACGACGAGGGGCGAAGGGGAGTGGCCTTGCCCCACACCTACCGGGCAGTGCCGTGCGGCCCTCTGTCCCTGTAGCAGCGTCACAGCCACTGTGCGGCGGCGGAGGCCAGCGCGAAAGATCCTGAGTCAGGTCACAGTGCTGGCGTTCCAGGGGGCCGCGCTGCTGGAGCAGATCAGGGTCATTGGCGGGAACTTCACAGGCATCTTCATTCACCGGGTCACCCCGGGATCAGCAGCAGATGAGATGGCCTTGCGCCCAGGCACCCAGATTGTGATGGTGAGTGAGCAAGGCCTGGTAGCCAGGACTCCCCAGGCCCTCCTGGGGCAGGTGTGCTGCCCTGACGTTGCGGGCTGTCCCGGGCTGATGGGAGGGCTGCACTCTCTTACAGAAGAGGGTGTGTGAGCTGGGTGTGGTGGAGCACACCTGGGAGGCTGGGGCAAGAGAATCAAGAGTTTGAGCCCAGCCTGGGCAATTTAACTTGGTGAGACCTTGTCTCAAAACGGAAAAAATTAACAGTGCTGGGGATACAGTTCGGTAGGAAGACCCCGACCCTGGGTTCAATCCTGAGCCAGAGAGATGGTCGTCACAGAGAACCTGTCCTCCGTGGGGAAGGGAGAGGATGAGCGATGAGTCTCAGGCAGAAACGTGTGCTGGGCACCCATGCAGCAGCAGGGGCTATGTTGCAGCCCTGGGGAGGGTCCTGACTCTGCTTGCGTGCCTGGCCGAGGCACATGGTGGCCGGGGACAGTCAGAAGGGTTTAAGTAGGGTTGCCTGCACCTGCCCGAGCATCCTGAATGCAGGCTGTGACTGTAGAGTCCTGGTCATCAAGACCTCTGCCCTCACACTTTGCCCTCAGGTGGACCATGAGGCGTCAACACCCTCGTTCAAGGCCACCCTGGAGAATACCACCCTGGAGCAGGCAGTCAGGCTCCTCTGCAGGGTGACTGGCTTCTGCTGCCTGTCCGTGAAGGTCAACACTGAGGGTACAGGTGCCTCTCGTCCAGTGCATCTCAGCCCGGCTGTGCCACACCCTGCCCACCCACAGCCAGGAGCAGCCCGACCAGACTGTGCCCCATCCCTGGGTCCCCCAAGGTGGCTGGGAGCCCCCGCCTAAGTCCAGCACCACAGAGCAGCTTCTGAGACGTTGGGGAGACCTTCTTTCCCTCCCACATTCACCTTCTAGAACCTTCCCTGTGTGGGCTCAGGGGTCTGTGCTCATTAGTCCTTCAGGTTTTCTTTTTTTATCAGGTTATAAGAAGCTGGTCCAGGACCTGGAGGCCAAAGTGGTAACCTCAGGGGACTCGTTCTACATCCGGGTCAACCTGGCCCTGCAGGCGAGGGCTGAGGGGGAGCTACAGGTATATTGCAATGACATCCTGCACGTCACCGACACCATGTTCCAGAGCCGCAGCTGCTGGCATGCACACCGTGTCAACCCATACACCATGAAGGCTGCAGAGCGTGGCACCATCCCCAAATACTCACAGTGAGCAGCTTTCCTGGTCTGTGTGTCCCCAAAGAGCCCCACGGGATAACACCTGCTCTGGAGGCTTCTCTCCCTACAGAAGAGCCTCCTGCCCAGGAACAAAGGGGGGGCAGGTGGACCCCCCCCCCCAGAGGGGAATCCCATCGTGACTACTGCTGCAGACAGGGTGCTTGTGGCAGTGTCTGTCTCAAGGACACTGACCTCAGGTCATTCGAGAGCATTTTAGATGGATGCTTCTCAGTGCCGTTGACATCTGGTGTGGCACCAGGCACTGCAGGATGTTGGCAGTATCCCTGGCCTTCACACACACTAGATTCCAGTAGCACCCTGCTCCCAGCTGTAAAAGCTGAAAATGTCTCCATGCATTACCAAGTGTCCCCTGGGGTGGAGGGACCAATTCTCTTGGTTTTCCCAGGACTAAAAGCCTCATGTCTGGGACAATTCCTTTGTCCTGGGCAAACTGAGCCCAGTGCTTGGGCCCCTGGGACCTGCATTGAAGCATTGACCTAGGCTCAAGGGTCCAAATGCACAGAAGAGGCCATGCAGCCCAGCCCTGCTCCTCCCCATGGCCAGATCAAAACTAGAGTGCCCAGGAGAGGCTGCAACCCTGCACGTCCCAGGCCTGCTGTCTGCCTCGCCCATACTTCAAGAATCAAGGCTCGAAAGCAGGCTCTGGCCCCTGGCTGCCACTTGTGCAAAATTAAACTAGCATCTGCAGGAGTGGGCCAAGGCTTTGGTGTCTTTTTCGAGCCCCTTGGACTCCAAGGGCTGCCAGGGTGGGGCACCCTCGCCCCGAGCCACTTCCCTTGCCCAGCGCTCCTGGCCCAGGCAGCTCCAGCAGCAGGTCAGGGCCTCTCCTGTCCACACAGGGCTCAGCAGCGCCTCATCGCCCTCATCCAGGACATGACTCAGCAGTGCACGGTCACCCGCAAGGTGAGACTCCAGGGAGGGTCTGGCCCCCTGGGATGGGCTGGGAGGGAGCTGGCCAGGGTCCCTCGGGGAAAGTGTTAGCGTCCATTCCTTCATGGGCCTCTGCCAGCTTTGCTGAGGTCTGTGCCCCTCACCCGGCCTGCAGGTTGGGTCCTGCTTGCCAAAGCCACTGCTTCTGGGTGTCGTGTCCCAAGCCACCCTGTTCGCCTGTTCTTCTCCCTCTCATTTCCTCCAAGGTCAGGCAGTTGTGTTCTCAGGACAGGGTGCTCTGCAGGCTGCTGAGTGCTGACCTCTTCCCGTGCTGGGCCTGTCCTCTGTGGAGCACAGCAGTGCTAGGCTATGGGGTCCTGGTGCCACCCTCTGGCTTCTGCAGAGCCCTGCCTGAGCCTGTCTCCTGAGGACCCTCTCCTGCCTCCTACCCTGGGCATCTGTTCAGGGTGTAGCCTGACAGTGCAGGGACCACACTGATTTTCCTATGGGGTGGGTGCTACTGATGACCTCAGCCACCCTCCTTGACCTCTCCCGCCCCGCTTTGGCAGTCTTCCGGGGCCCCGCAGAAGTTGGTGCGCATTGTGAGCGTGGACAGAGCCAGTCCCGGAAGGTCGTCCTGTGACGAGGGCCAGCTGGACCCCGGCAGGGTAGAAGGTGAGGCCTGGCGAGTGGCCCAGTAGGTGGGGGCCTTTGGGAGTCTCTGCTGGAGGTCAGCTTCGTCAGGTGGGGCCTCTCCCTGGGATGCTGCGTGATCCACATGTGCACAAGGTAATGACAGAGGTCAGAGTAGCAGAGTCCTCACTGAACAGGTAAAACTGCATAATGAAGAGATGAATTTAGAGGAATCTAAAGCATTTGAGTTTATGTTCCCCTTCGAGTGTTTTGTGTTTTGTTTTTTGGTGCACAATACGACTTCTGAAAACGGTAGAGCAGCATAAAAACTCTAGAGGAGCCAACAGGTCAGGGAGGAAGGCGGGGCCTTGCGGGGGGGGGGGGGCCTGAGGGGCGGGGCGGGCCCAGGAGAGGGCGGGGCTGAAGGAGGGTGCGGTGGAGGGGGCGGGACTGAGGGTGGGGATCGGGCTGGGCTGAGGGGAGGGTTGGGCGAGGTGGGTGGGGCTGATGAAACAGGCCGGAGTAAGGGAAGGGTCGGGCGAGGCTCTGAGGTTCTCTTGAGGGAGGACATCTGGCTCCTATCCTCCTTGTGGGCCAAACAAGGATGACGGAATAAACTGCAGCCTGCAAGGAAGCTGGGCCTGAAAAGGCACCGAGCATTTAATCAGCGGGTACAAAGGACTCACTGGCCGGCCGGTGGCTGTGGGGTGCAGGATTAGTCCTCCTGGAGCTCAGAGCGTCTGTTTACTAGGCGCTGGGCCGCAGCCCTCCGCGGACCTAGCCCCTCTCCTCCGCAGACCATGCCAGCGTGTGCTTCTGGGCAGAGAGCTGCTTCACCCTGGCGCCCTACACCCAGGTGCACCCCCACAGGCCCAGCCGGCCCCGGCCCGTGATCTTCTTACCCAGGATGGTTGGGAAGATCCTGAGCAGAAAGCTGTGCCTCCTCCAAGGATTTAAGAAGTGCTCGGCAGGTGTGCTCCGCCCTGGGAGGCGTGGGTGTGCACGTGCGTGTACAGGTGTCTGCGTGCTCGTACTGTGAAGGGGCACACGACTCTGCATGTGCACACGTGCCTGTGTGCGTATGTTGGTACGTGTTGGTGTGCGGCAGATGCTGTGTGCATGCGTGCAGGGGCCCAGCGAGGCCGGTGGGAAGGGCCTTTCAGAGGCCCCTCTGCCTTCAGGGGAGCAGCATGCAGTTTCCTAGGGCTGCTGTAACAAACGGCCACAGCCTAGGGGGTTTAAAGGACCGAAAGTAGTGTCTCAAGGTTCTGGAGAGCAGACGCGGCCCCCCGGGGTCAAAGGGCCATGCTCTCTGGGGCTCCAGCACAGAGCCTCCCGCCTCTCCCAGTGACCCTTGGCGTCCCTGCACTGGGAGCATCGATCCACCTCAGCCTGGCAGTCGTAGCCTTTTTCCCGCTGGGTCCCGCATCATCACATGGCCCACCCTAATCCAGTATGGCCTCGTCTGGCCTTCTGCAAAGACCCTCTTTGCTTTTTTTTTCTTTTTGGTACCAGGGATCGAACTCGGGACCCTGCTCTTGTGAGGCAGGCGGCGGCCCTAAAGACCCTATTTTCTAGTAAGGCCTCTCCCGAGATCAGGGTGGACACGAATGAGGGGCACTGTTCCACCCAGCACAGTCTCACTGGCGCACAGGCTCACCAGGGAAGCCCCGCAGGAAGGTGTGGCAGTGTCTGCCCAGGAGGAAGGCCTGGTTGGCAGGTGTCAGGTTAGACGTAGGGTGAAGAGGGCCCTGGCCCCCTCTGAACGTCCGCTGAGGAGGGAAGTGAGGTCCAGGAGGTTCCTCATCAGAGCACCTACCACGTGCAGAGGCTCAGTGAGGCAGCTGAAGATGCTAAGTCCAAGAGGCCATGAGGGGCCCACCCGCTCTTTTAGAGGCAGGTGCCTGGAGCCGGGTGAGATGGCACACACCTGCGATCTCAGCACTCTGGGAGGCCAAGGCAGGAGGGTCACACGTTTGAGCTCAGCCTGGGCAACTTAGCAAGACCCTGTCTCAAAATAAAAATAAAATAAAATAAAGGTCTAGGGATACATCTCGGTGTGAAAGCCTTAGGTTCAATAGCCAGTAAGGAAAAAGAGACAGAGGAAGGAGAGGAAGGGGAAGGGGAAAGAAAAGGGGGAGGAAAGAACCAGCTGCCTGAGCACAGATGGGATGAGCTCACACAATCCCAGCATGAGCTGCGAAATGGCCCAGAGAAGGAGCGAAGCAGTCTGGGAGGGGCAAGGACTAAGCTGGGATCAGGCAGACAGGTAGGGCTGGTGAGCAGACGGGGCCGTGCAAAGGCCAGGGTACACAGCGTGAGGGGCCAGAGCAGCTGCGTGGCAGGCCTGGGTGAGGCTGAGGGAGCAGCAGCGGGCCAGGCGTGTGGTTCCCTGTGATGCCGAGGGAGTCAGTGGCTGTTCTGACCGTGAGAATGAACAGTCAGACCTGGTCTACAAGCGCTCATCTTGAAGGGAGCATGAGGGTGGCTGGAAGAAGGGCCCAGCTAGGGATTGGGGGAATGGGGTCTCCCGCTGGAACCCGGAGCCAGCAGAGGCACTGGCACAGCCATCCTGGGAGGAGAGGCAACCCAAGCCCTGTGGCCCCTGGAAGCCCCAGGATCAGTGCTTCCAGGGGGATGAGCAGCCAGGAGGTGCACAGGCCCAGAACCAAGAGACCTATTTAGGAAAAAAGCCCAAGTAGGGGTTCTCCAGCAGGTCTGTTTGGGGCAGGGTCCTCAGTCTCCATGCCAAGATGTCTGAGGTGCGATCTTGCTCAGGCTGTCCTGAGCTGGGGTGTTTGGCTGCATCGCTGGCATCAACCCACTAGATGCCATAGCAGACTCCTCCCAGCCGCCACCATTTATGACAACTGAAGGTCTCCAGATTCTGCCAGGTGTCCCTGGGGGTCAAAACTGCCGCAGATGAAAGCAGTGATTTCAGGGACCCCTGTGGAGCTGGTGTGTGACCACCCACTGTTACTTCCAGAGTACCTGAGCCAGGAGGAATATGACTCCTGGAGCCAGAGAGGGGACATTGTCCAGGAGGGAGAGCCGTGTGGTGGCCACTGCTGGGTGACCCGCCAAGCTGTGGAGTCGCTCATGGAGAAGGTAGGGGATGATGGCCCTGGCTGCTCCGGGGAGAGTAGCTCCTCTGGGCCTGGGGAAGGATTTGGGGAAGAGCGTCTGGGGCCCAGGACACACCAGCGTGGGGCTCAGTGGGAGGGACATGCAAAGTGCAAGCCTTGTTTTTGCCATTTGAGATCCACGCGATCTTGGTCCTTAAGCCTGTTTCCTCAGTCAGATGTTTAGTAAGTATCTACTAAAGAATGAATGGAACAGAGATAGCCACACCCATGTTTAAAGGCTACGAACTGTAGCTTCATGTTACTCACAGTGTGGGGAGCAGATCTAACCCTGGGGAGGGGGACAGGGCTGGAGCTGTCCAATTCCTCCAATTTGTGCTCCTCGCGGTCTACCTCAATCCCACAGGCTTGCAATTCTAGGTTTTCATTTCCAGGGGGCTATCAAACAGCTGGAAACCCTTAGGGCCATACAGCAAGCATGCAGGGACAGAGTGGTGATCTCTTCCCCATCTCCTCTACAAATCCCCTCTCCCAGGCCCTGCTCCGCCTGGCCCACATGGCCCACCTGGCTCTCTGAGGCTGAAGCCCACCAGCTGGGCTCACTCGATCTTCCTTCTCTCCCAAAGAACACCCATGCCCTGCTGGATGTCTGGCTGCACAGTGTCTGCATCCTGCACAGGATGGACATCTTCCCCATCATTGTCCACGTCTCCATCAATGAGAAGACGGCAAAGAGACTCAGGTAGGTGTCCACCAGGGCGGGGCAGCAGGGTTCGGATGGGCACCCGAGCTCTGGTGGAGCCCAGCATGAGCCTCCAGAGTGCACTGAGGGGCTTCTTCCAGAGCCACACTGCTCTTGTCTCTGAAGTGCTGAGGGTACCCTTGCCACAACCGCTGGACAAAGTCCCCCTGCCCTCCCCAGGGCGAGAACCTGCCCCCTGTCCTAACTCCACCAAGGCCACACAATTCCTGGCACTGTCTATCCATGGTGAAGACCCAAAATATTGAAAACTACTCCTGTACTTGGTTTCTGGCTAGGGGCAAGCAAATGTCCTACCACCCCTTATACTCTGGGAAGCAAAGCTCTGTTCTGGACAACCTGCCCCACCAGTGCAATGCCATTTGGAGCTAGGTCCTAGCTTCCTTGTAAGGTCCCTTGAGGTGGTGCCACTGTGTCCCATCCAGGGGTTTGGGGCAGATGCCGATGTGCCTCCAGCCTGGGCTCTGTCCTGGACAGCCAGCCGTGGTGGCTTTCCTGGCCAGCCTGACTTTCTCTGAGGCTGCACCATCTTACTGCACAGGAAGGGCCTGCAGCGGCTCAGTATCTCAGAGGAGCAGCTCCTGGAGGCTGCCAGGCAGGAGGAGGGGGACCTGGACAAAGTGCCCTGCCTGTACAGTAGCCTAGCCCCTGACAGCTGGAGTGACCTGGATGGGCTGCTGAGCTGTGTTCGCCTGGCCATCGCGGACGAGCAGAAGAAGGTGGTGTGGACGGAGCAGAGCCCCTGATGACGATGTCACACCCCTCCTGGGGCTGTGGGACCTCTATGTGCCTGTTAATGCTGCTTTTCCTTTGAGCCAGGCCCTTGGGGCACAGCTGGGGCTGCCCAGCACACAAGCCCAGCTCTTCTCCCCTAGGGGTCTAACCGTGCACCCTCACCCCACGTGGGTCCTGGTGGTCAAGTCCCCGTACTCGCTCACCCTCTGTGTAAGCCATTACCACCCTTTGCCAGGGCTGGGTATGGGCTTCCTGGGGCGCCCTGAGAACATCTCTGTAGTGTGTGTGGGGCGCTTCCCAAGCCTTCCCAGACCTCCTGGGACACCTGAACAAGTGCTTGATCTGATTGTGGGGGCTGCTCCTTCCTTTCACATTCAAGGTGTCAAGGGACACCTTCTGAGCCAACTGGAGCTGCTGCCCCGACCCAAAGCAGAGGCACGGAGCTGTACAGCGTGACCCTGGCTGGCTTTTCTCAGTTCCTGATGGCTAAGAGCTGCTTTGGTGCTGCTCAGTCACAGACACCTGTGTGTTCAGTTGTGAACCGAGTCCCTGTGACGGCACAGCAGGCCCACAGGTTTGTGCCTTTCGGCCTCCACACCTGGCTCTGGGGACTGTAAGAACGTCCTGGAGAGCTGGCCCCAGATGCCCCTGACAGGACCAGCAGAGTCTTCCTGGGCTGAGAACTGCAGCCCCCCACCCCGCCCCGCCCCACCGTTGTTGGTGTCCAGCATTTTCACCCTACCTCCAGGGTGTGGAGAAACTCCACCCAGTCCTGGTGAGCATCCCCACCTGCCCTTGACTCCCGCCCACTTAGTGTTGTACACCGAATGCCATTCTGACAGTGTCTGCGTCGGCATGTTATCCTAGAACTCAAGTTGCTACTGTCATAAATGAATTAAGTAAATAAATTTATATTTTACTAAAATAAAAAATTTTACAGTGCTAGAGCCTGTGGCTTCATCCCCACCCCCAGTATGGAGTTGGTGGGAGAGAAAAGGGATGGAGCAGCCCACTGGAGGAAGACGCCTGCTTTCCAGGTTTCTCCAGGCCGAGCTTCTGTTCTCATGGCGGTGGAGGCCAGGCAGGTATGGAGCCAGACGCTGGTGTCACACAAGGAACCCCAGCCACAGGAAGTGTACTCTCCCCCCTTATCCTCGGTTACTCTTAGAAGAGATGACTATGGAAGGACACAGGAGCAAACTCGTACTGCTGAGAACCAGTGAGAATCCTGCTGGGGTTCTCCTACGGGGTGGGGCTGATGAGGGGAGGCAGGACAGGCCAGCCCCAGGCAGGTCCAAGACCTGCACAGACCAGGTGGCTAAAGGCCATGTGCCACGGGAAGGCCCAGCCTCCTCTGGGTGAAGGGCTCAGAAACATCTGCCAGTTCTAGACTTGACAGCATCTCAAACCCCCATTCCTGCCCCTCCATCTGCAGATCCCCGCTCCGAAGACGGGCTGGGAGATCTCACCCAGCCCCCTCCCAAGCTTCTGTCTCAGGATACAGCTCAGACAAGAGGCCAGCAGTGCCCCCTATGGTGGCAGTACCTGGCGAGGGCCTGGGGTCCACCTGTGGGTTTCTCCTCCAGGAGAGGCAGGAAGGACACCCCGTACATCAAGACAGACAGGGGTGCGGAGGAGCAGAAGGGGCAGGCAGGTGCCCCAGGGACCGTCACAGCTCATTGTGGAGTGGCCGGCACTGTGGAGAGAGCTTTTCTTCCAGGACGCCATTGGGGGCACACACCCAGGGGTCGTGGGTCTCCCACTGCCACTTGGCCAGGCGGGTCTTCAGCACCTCCAGCACCTCTGCAAAGCGGGGGTCGGCAGCCAGGTTCTGGGTCTCCTGGGGGTCACGGCTGTCATTGTAGAGCTCCCAGCGCTCCCGGTAGTAGTAGTGGTGCAGGTCCTTGTACCAGCCAGTGGGCTGGCCAGCCACGGTGCGGTTCAGGAGGTCCTGAAAGGTGGGTGAGACGTAGAAGTCCTGGTCCACAGGAAATGGCATCCTGAAGCTGAGGTTGTGCACAAGGCGGAAGTTCTGGTGGTACACGGAGCGCATGGGGTAGGACATGGTGACCTCATGGTGGCTCTGGCTGCCGAAGATGGTAGCCCAAGGGGGCTCTGTCTCTAGTGCTGGCAGGAGTGACCGGCCTGTGAGTTGAACAGTCTTTGAGCCAAAGATGGCATACTTGGGGTAAGGGATGGAGAACCAGTCCAAGATGGTAGGCGTGAGGTCTGCAAAGGAAATGTGTCACAGTGAGGGTCCCTGTGGGGCCCTGGAACCTGCTCTGGAAGGGCTGAGTCTAAGCCCCTCACAGCAGGGACTGCTGCTCTGCACTGACCTTCAAAGCTGGTCATCTTGGGGGCCCTGATCTGGTGAGAGGTGGGGTCTTACGAGTTAGTGTCCCAGACAGGGAAGGCCCTACTCACTCTACTGTGGTCACAGTGCTCCCTGGCATGTGGGTGGGGCCAAAGGGAGCTGTGAACCCCAAGCTGGAGGAAACCCACCGGTCTGAGTAGGGCACAGGGTACTTCCGCCAGGGCCACACTCACCCCAGCCTCCCCGTTTCCCAGGCCGGTGGCCTGTCTGCTTGCTGGCAATCAGGTCTAGATAACCCCAGGCCTTCCGGGAGATGTGCAGGATCACAAGGGGCTCTGGGTCCATAGGAAAGCGTGACAGGACAGTGGTCCAGGAGATGGAGTCCCCAGGCCCAAAGCACCAGCACCATCTGGGAACCTGCCAGCCACTCTGCGGGCTGTGGCTCTGGCATTACCAAGTCACCCAGATGGCTCGAATGCTCATCCCTGGGACGGGGGGCTGTCTCCTTGCCCACATGGCAGAAGCACCACTGGAGGTCATGGGTGCAGAGCAGGGCCTGGCACACAGCAGTCCGACCATGCTCCCCTCTGCCCCTCCTGTGTAACAGAACCATACCTAGGAGGCTCACGTAGGCCTCGCTGACCTGGCCCCAGCGTTTCGGGTGCTCTGGGGATGACACCAGCAAGGGCTCAGCGGTCCCCGGCCAGTACAGGTTGGTCCTGCCGCTGGGGAAGGGGATCCCGTTGTCTGATGTGAAGATGACCATTGTGTCATTCAGGACGCCCGCTCCACGCAGCTCCTGCAGCACAAGTCCAATCCCTGCAGAGTGGAGGGGCCACAGGTGGGCTCAGCCACACACACATGAGAGAGGGACTCGGACATGTGTGCCCACTCACTACTGTGTCATCTGGCTGCTGGGCTCTGTCACTTTATGGACCTCAAGACACCAACCCAGGCTGCTCTGTGACCTCGAGCAGGTGGCATGGGTCTCCAGGGACCTGGCCACCCCCCAGTACTGGTCATACCCAGGTAGCCCCAACTACCCCAACCCGGTCTGTGTTTCCTGGAATGTCATGCCTGTCCCGAGCAGAGGATCATCCTGGGCAGGGGCTGAAGATAGGATCTCCTCTACTCCCCGCTTCCCAGGGCTCCCCTAATAAATGGAACCAATAGAAACATGATAGACACCAACCTCCTGCAGGGGGTTAAAGGTGCCCCCCACCAAATGTCCACCTGGAACCTGCAAATGTACCAGTTTGGAAAAAGGGACTTTGCAGAGGTAAGTTAAGGATCTTGGGATGAGATCATCCTGAAGTGTCTAGGTGGCCCCAAGTCCCATGACTGGAGACACAGACAAAAGAGGAAACGACACACAGCAAAGAAGTCATGTGAGGTTGGAGCCAGAGGCTGCAGTGACATGCTGCAAGCCAAGGGACTCCAGAGGCTGCTACCTCCAAAGCTGGGAGAGGCAAGAAAGGCTCCTCCATTCACACTTCCACACTTCCAGCCTCCAGAACTACAACAGGACAAAGGTCTGCTCTTTTAAGTACCACTGTGGGGCGCTCTGTAAAAAACGAACCTCTTAACATGCCTTCTGTGCTCTACATCTGCATAATCTACACAACTCCAAACCCCCAATCTGATCCTGATTTTTTTACTGGAAGAGCACTTGGAGTCTTCACCTAACCCCTGGCCGGCCAAGGAGCAATTCTATAGCAGAGTCCTCCCAGGACTTGTTCTCTGAATGCAACTCTGCTCAACCCAAGGTAGGGCTGTCCACACTGACCCTCTGTTATGGTTTAGATCTAAAACATCTCCCAGTTTCGTGTTCAGAGGGAGGGCTTCTAGAAGGCACTATACTCATCAATGGATCAGTTCACTGATGGGTTCACAGCCGAATGTGCTGATAGGGGGTGGGGCCTAGTGAGAAGATGCAGTTTAAGTGATGGTGTGACCTGGAAGGAAATCTCCTTGACCCTGACTCTTCTCCTCTCTCTGCTTCCTGGCTGCCATGGGATGAGGAGCTGTCCTTTTATTAGGCCTTTCCACCATGTTGTCTCTGCTTTGGAGCCGGCAGACCATGGGCTGATCCCACTGAAAACTATGAATCAAGTAAATCTCTCTTCCCTTACACTGTGGACGTTGGTATTTTGTCCCAGTGATTAAAAAAAACTAATACACCCTTGCTCACAACCTGCTGCTGGTGGGACCGACCTGGGTTCGGCCCAATCTAGCTGAGCACCCGGTCTAGGGTGGGGACAGAAGCCTTGTATAGCCTCACTGCCACTACCTGGAACTCACCTTGGTCCATCCGGCCGATGGTGGTATACTGAGCAGCAAGGTCAGCTCGGGCTGCTGGGGTGTCAGGGACAAAGTAAGGGACCTGGGAACAGCAGGCAGGTGGAAAGTCAGGTTTAGAACAGATAGACTGGGAGGAGGGAAGAGACCCACCCTTGAATCAGGGTAGGAGAAGGAGGTGCCAACCCTGTCCCCTGGGCCTGCCATCATCTTCCTATTGTGAACAGCTTAGCCAGGGCAGCCTACTCTGGATGCTTCACTCTTGAGCCTCCAGGGCTTTCTGTGACCCCACAGAGGGGGATGGGGAGCCATTTAGTTAGGGGGTCTCCTCTAACATGTTAATGTCACAGCATTTGGGCCAAGGCTGTGCTTGGTTTAGGGCTTGGGAAGGGGTGGAGTTGGAAACGAGGCAAAGGTCCCTCCTACCACTACATCCTGAGGGTCGTAGGTCTGGGGCGTCCAATCCGGTATGTGCCCCATGCCACTTTCCCCGTTACCAAACTTCTCACAGAAGGCTCCGTACTGGGGCTGAGAGTGCCCACAGCGGTGCGGGTCATGGAAGGCCACGTAGAGGAAGAAGGGCCTGGACATGGGTGGGGGAGGTGCCAATCAAGGTCCAGATCAGCCAAGCTGACCCTCCTCCCTGACTTAGCTAATGCCTTGGCGTTCTATCCTGAGAAGTCCTCTTTTTCTTCTTGTGGTTATGGGGACTGGACCTAGGCCCTCCACATTGAGCCATAGTCCCAGCCCTTTTAAAACACTTTTAATTTTGAGACAGGTTCTAAGTTGCCCAGGCTGAGCTCAAACCTACATTCCTCCTGCCTCAGCCCTGTAGAGCTGGGATTACAGGCGTGTGCCACCACACCTGGTTTGATGTCCTATTCTTTAGGCAGGAGCACCCTCTCAAGTTGTCTTGTATTTATGAGACAGGGTCTCACTATGTAGTCTACACTGGCCTTGAACTCACTACGTAAGCCAGGCTGGCCCTGAACTCATGGTGATCCTCCTGCCTCAGCCTCCCAGAGCTGGGATTGCAAGTGTGCACCACCATAGCTAGCTCAGTCCTGTTTTGCCTACCTTTGGTATCCCTCTTTCCTCACAAGACTAACTTGGGTACCCACAATCTCTCCCTGCTTAAGATGTGCATGGTCGATGGCCGTGGGGAGGGTACTAGGCAGGGGCATCCTGTACCTGCTGTCCTGAGTCTGCAGGAATTTGCGGACGAGCAGCTTAATTCTGGTGATGTTCCTCCCCACCTGGAGCACAGAGCCGTTCTCCTCCGTGTAGGCAAAGTCAAATGGGTACACAGCCTCTGGCCCCACATGCTTCTTCCCGATGATGCCTGGCGGTGGGCGGGGGAGGCATCCAGATTTTGCCCTGCCCCTTCTCCACCCCTAAATCCTAACTGTGCTGGGGCTGCCCCTCCCCTGGCTCTTGGCTCCTGAGAAGGCTCAGGCAAGCCAGGTGCACCCAGCCCAGGTCCTGGGGACAAGCGTAGTGGGATAAGGGCGGCCCAAAACCAATCTGCAGGGGCCCCTCACCTGTGCGAACGCCGGCCCGGCCGAGCAGCAGCGGCAGGCTCTGCACCTTGTCGAAGGAGTTGAAGTGGTGCACATCCTGGTGCAGCCCATACATGCCGTTCTGGTGCTGCGGGTGGGCGAGGGCTCCGTGAGGCTGGGCGGAACTCCCTCCCTCCCGCCCACCTGGTGCCCATCAGCCACATGGGTCCCTCCCAGCACAGCAGGACAGGAGCAGAAGAGACAGAGCCTGCGGATGTGCTGCAGCCAGGTGGGTGGCTTTTATTTTCTTCTCCAGGAGCATCTGTACCTCTTGACTTTTCCATCACAACCACACATTGTACAGTGAAAAGGATAGCAATTTGCTACTTTCATTTCCTAGTTATTTTATATGCTTAAGGAAACCCTCATACATGTTAGAACTCAAAGGGAAAAGCCGCTTCCCAATTTTGCAGCCCACTGCCCGGAAATGGCTGCTCCACAGGCACTTGCTGCTCAGCCCCAGCCCCTCAGGGAGTCTCTCTGAGAGAGCGCACTTCTTAGGGTAAAAGACAAAAGCAAGTGTTCTGCGCAGCCACATTCCCAGCAGTCCTATTCACGATGGCCAAAGGCCACAGTAGCCCAAGTGGGCACCACAGATGGACACAGAAGCAAAGTGTGGCTGGTCCCTGTGATGGGATGCGATTTAGCTATCAAGAGGGAATTCCAAGTCCTGCTACAATGTGAATGGACCTTGAGGACGCGATGTTCAGCGGAATGACCAATCACAAAGGGGAAAATGCTGTCTCATTCTGCTACGGGTCCCCAGAGTTGTCAAATTCAGAGACAGAGTAGAATGAGGGATGCCAGGGGCCGGGAGAGGAGGAATTAGTGCTTAGAGGACAGAGTATCAGTTTGGGAAGATGAAAAGGTTCTGGAGGTGGACACACAACAATATAAATGCACTTAATACCACTGACTGCACATTTAAAAAGGGCTAAGATGGCACATTGTGTAATGAGTATTTCATCATAGTGCAAAGAGCAAGTGCCTTAACAGAGCAGCTCTCACCGCCCAGGAGTGTCCACTGTGCTATGGGCTTCATGCACAAGCCATGCTCAGCCAACCCTATAACGGTAACATCTTACCGTGCCCACCATTTTACAGTGAGGAAACTGAGGCACAGAGAGAGAAGCTGGAGAAGCAGTAGAACCAGCTGTGCTGATGCATGGGGAGGTGGGCCCCAGTCTGCACTTGATATCACTGTCCCGGGCCTGCCCTGGGGATGGGAGGTGGGGTGGGCAGCAACCCTGGGGAGGGGGATGCTGGGCCCTCTCCCATGCCTTCTGCCCCGCCCCGGCCTATCTCACCTGGGGCAGGCCGGTGAGCAGACTGGCTCGGCTGGGGGAGCAGCTGCTGACGGAGGTGAAGGCATTGCGGAAGATGAGGCTGCGGCATGCCAGGGCGTCCAGGTGAGGGGTGGCGATGACGCTGTTGTTGTACACGCCGCTCTCAAAGCCTCCGTCGTCCGCTGCGGAGGGCAGAAACAGACAGGATTCGGTGGGCTAGCGTCAGGAGGAACGGCCTGTGGGTGAGACCTGGGGTCCTGCTGCAAAGGCTTGGGCCAGTGACACCCAGGAGACCAAGGTATGGGGCAGGCCTGAGCCCTGAGTGGGTGAGACTCCAGGCAGTGTGACAATGAGGGCACAGGAGCAGGCCAGTGCAACACCCAGCACACAGAATACTCAGGCAGCCATGATACCCAAGCGGGCATACCTAACAGGCATGACACATGGGTATGTTACCAGGCAGACATGATACCCAGCCACCATGGTACCCGCACTTAACAGGCAGGCATGGTACGCTGGGGGCATGGTACTCCAGCAGGCATGCTACCTAGGGTACATGACACGCCAACAAGCCTGAGGGCCATGCAGGCATGCTACCTAGCATGCACGATACCCCAGCGTGTCAGCACGTGGGCGTTAACCTGGTGCACAGTGGGCAATCCTGGGCTCTGCAGGAACTGCCCAAGCAGTGGCCAGGAGAGCAGTGCCCAGAGCAGTCTGAGGATCTGCAGGTGCGCGGCCCACCACAGCCTCTCACTAACACACAGTCCCTTCCCCAGGGACCGAGGACCTTCTAGATTGTGTAGCTCAACCCCTCACCCTGCACAGAGCAACAAAGCCCAGAGAGGTGGGGTGCACTGCCTGAGGCCACACGGCTAGGGAGCAGGGTGCAGGGACAGGGCTCCTGGCTCTACAACCACAGCAAGCTTCTTCCTCCTGCTCTGGAGCTGAGGATGTCAGGGGTACCCCAGAAGGCGCCGGAGAGGACCCTAGGGCCAAATGACACTTCCCCACCTGGCTTAGAGGCAGTGCCGTGAATTGACAGAGCACTTCCTCTACCCTCCTGACCCAATGGGCATGAGCTGATGGCCACCAAGCAGGCTGGGAGGGGGAAGCTAGGGCCATACCCTTTGGCGGGGCGGCGGGGGGGGGGGGGTTCCACCGCAGCCCCGGAGGAACACTGCCCTGCACAAACATGATCAGGAGTCTTAGCTTGGGAAAGATCCTGCTACATACTGAAGTCTGGCCATCCCAGATTCCTAGGCTGAAGCCTTAGCTCCAGTGTGACAGTATCTGTTAGTGGGGGGGTGGGACTCTGTGTGTGCGTGTGTTTGTTGGGGTGGTGTTGACAGTATAGGAGTCTATACTGTCCAGTACAAGAGATGGAACCCAACCCAAGGCTGAGAACATGCTACCCAAGCACTCTACCACTGAGCTATATTCCCAGCCCTTTTAAATTATATTTTGAGGGCCGGGGATTTAGCTCAGTGGTTTCGCCGCCTGCTGCGCAAGCACAAGGAGCCGAGTTCGATCCCCGGTACCAAAAAGTAAATAAATAAATAAAAATTATATTTTGAGATAGGATCTCGTTACGTGGTCCAGGGTTGCCCTCAAACTTGCAATCCTCCGGCCTCAGCCTCCCAAGTGGCAGGGATTGCAGGTGCCTGGTTTGTTGATGAGGACTTTAATGAAAGTTAAATGAAATCTGTCATCAGGGTGGCTTGCAACCTAATAGGACTGTGGCCTTCCCCTGCCCCGTGTGGACAAGTGAGAAGGAGGCCCTCTCCAAGCCGGGAGGAGGGCCCTTACCGCGCTGCCACCTGACCCTGGACTTTTAGCTTCCAGAAGTGAGAGAAAAGAATTGCTGTGTGTAGGACAGCTGGCCTGTGGTACTCTGTTCCCAAGCTAAGGCAGCACCTAAGCTGGGGTGCATGTTCTGGGCTCTGGAAGGCCCGGTCCTAGTAGCAGTCCCAGCAGGATGGGGGTCTAGGGGCGGATTTATCAGTGCCTAGGAGGCGCCTGGGAGGGGAGCTGTTTATGTTACAACCAGCTGAAAGCTGCCCAGAGACCGCAAAGTGAATCAGAAAGACTGGGTCTGGCAGGGAGCCAGACCTCAACAGGGTTTGAGCTGTCATGGGCCCTGGTCACCCAAACAGGAAGTCCTGTGAACAGCAGGGCGTTGAGGAACCTGGGGTCTCTGAGGGGGAAGGGGCTGGGGGAGAAGTTGGCGGGTAGTGGGTGTCAGTGCACTTGGGCCACAGCCCTCTGGGGTCTCAAAAGGGAAGGTCAAGCTACAGGGGGGGGAGCCCAGAGTATCCTGGCCGTGTGTCCCAGTCCCCTTGGGGGGAACCTGTGGGTCCATGAGCTCTGCAAAGCCGCTCAGCACGCCACCCTGAGGGTCCACAGGGTGGCCCTGGCTGCTCTGAGGACGGGCAGGGGTGTCGGGTCAGACCAGGGGTGGGCCGAAGTGGGAGCTCTGAGCCAGGCTGACTCCTCCGGGCCCCGCTGCACCCTCTAAGAGGCCGGCACCTAGAGTCTGGGGGCAAAGGGGAGGGGTGGGAGTGGCAGTTGGGCTGGAAGTGTCGAGCACGCTGGGGTCAGCACTGACCGCTGGTGGGGAGGGGCGCGCGGCCTCCTTTCGCTAGAGCGGTGCCCGTGGGAGGGCGGCGGCACTCACCGAGGATCAGCAGCACGTTCCGAGGGCGCGCCCCGCAGAGCCCCAGGAGCAGCAGAAACGCGCAGCAGACCGGCCTGGGGCGGCGCATGGCGGCCTCCGCTGGGTCAGCAGCTCGAGCTGAGCCCAGCCCCGCCCCCGTCACGCGCGCGCGCCCGCCCCGCCCCGCCCCGCCCCCGCCCCTCCCCCAGGTTCCTGCAGACCCGGTGGCGGTGGCTCCGGGAGGCTCTAGGAGCTGTGACGCCCGGGGTGAGTCGGCGCCCGGGAAAGGCGGGGAGCTGGGCCCGGGCAGGGGCGGCGGATGCGGGACCAGCGCAGGATCCGAGGCCCAGCCCTACGGTGAGGCCCCTCCGTACCGCGTCCCATTCCAGGTACCCGCGACCCTCGACCTCGCTCGGGGCAGCTGGCCCGCGCGCAGTCAGCCGGCGTGGGTCCTCGCCCTGGACCCCTGGCTGGGGGTCTGGCGGCATCGTGGGGTAGGGAGGAGGGGTTTTGTTCAAAGGGGTGCAGCGGGGCTGGGTGGGGGTCTGCAGTCCGCTCTGTGCGCAGGACAGAGGGCCAAGACTCAGAGGATGCTGCGCACCCAGAATTAATGGTAGAATCCTGGCGCTCTCCAGCACTTAAGTGTAGTCCCCGGTGCCCCTCTAGGCTGCAAATGCCAGAGATGGGGGCCTGGGTAAAGTGTGATGTCAGACCCCCACCCTTCAGCACCACGTGTCCGCCGTAGTGGGTGGAGCTGGGGGTGGGTCGCACCTGAAGATCTCGGAACCCGAGGGCGTCCAGCCGTCTAGGCTGGGGGAAGGGGATGGGTGCCCGGGAACCCTGCTTCTCCCAGCAGCTTGTTCCGTTAAGTTCCCTGGAGAGGGAAAAAAGAAAGATTCTGCCAGGAGGAGAGATTCTTTAGGATTCTAATGAGGAAGTAGTTTGTCTGGTTTTTACCTGTGAAAACTGTTGGAAGAAGAGGCACCAGGATTTGAGCAGGTGGGATCCAGGGCAGCGAACGAGGGGACGGGGGGGGGGGGCTTCTTGCCCCCTTTGCAGAGGTCACGGGCTTCTTCTCCAAGACCAGCTGGGGAACTTAGCAGACCTCCCTCAGTGCCTGCTCTTGATGTGGGTGGATCCCACCTGGCATTGCTGGGCCTCTGACTGCTGCTGTTTCCCGCCCCACAGCCCCACCCTAGTGATGTCCTCTCCGGTGGATGCCCTGGGTCAGGCCAGTTCCCCCGGCTGCAACATGGCCCTCAGCACCTGCTGCTCCTTCTCAGCCTGGCAGAGGAGGCTGCCCTTCCTGGCGTGGCTGCCTGCGTACTCACTGCAGTGGCTGAAGATGGACTGCATTGCGGGCCTCTCGGTTGGCCTCACCGTCATTCCCCAGGCGCTAGCCTATGCAGAAGTGGCTGGGCTGCCTCCCCAGGTGAGCTGTCTGACCCCACTGCCAGGCACACCCCTGTCCTGTGGCCTGAGGCCAGCCAGGGGCAGAACAGGAAGACTTAGTATGGGGTTCAGACACCTCATACCTGCTACCCCAGGGGCCCAGGGAACACTTGATCTGTAATCTGCAGCGTGTGACTGCCTTCAGGCATTGAGCTGATTGTGTGGTCTAGAAGGATGACTCATGGTGACCTTAGGCACACTTCCTGGGACTCGAAGACATAAGTACACCAGCCTTTGAGGCACCCCCCACCACCTCACTTCAGCTGGTCCTCAGCACCCTGAGGCCCCTCTTGGTGCTGGTAGAAAAAGAGCCCCCCGTTCACTGCAGGTTCACCATGGTGGCCAGTGGAGGGTAGGTGGTTGGCCCTGCCTGTGTGTGCCAGGGTGTGCCAAGTACACAGTTGACACCCACGTGTCCCCTGGACGCCAGGCATGTGGGTGGACTGGCCTGGGGCCTGCTGGTACTTACTGCTGTCTCTCCCTGACAGTACGGCCTCTACTCTGCCTTCATGGGATGCTTTGTGTATTTCTTCCTGGGCACCTCCCGGGACTTGACTCTGGGCCCCACGGCCATCATGTCCCTCCTGGTGTCCTTCTACACCTTCCACGAGCCTGCCTATGCTGTGCTGCTGGCCTTCCTGTCAGGCTGCATCCAGCTAGCCATGGGGTTCCTGCGTTTGGGTAAGAGCCTGTCTTCCTCAGTGGGTGGAGAGGCTTCAGTTCTGCTTTTCCTGGGGTACCAAGGCCCCCCAGGATGCCCTTGACCTTCTCATTTCCCCCTCTCCAGTGCAAGGCCATCTGTGGGGGGGGGGGTCCTCCGTCTCAGGCTGTTGGACTCTGCAGAGAGGCCAGCATACTGGGAGAACTGCCAGGGCCGCAGACCCTAAAAACAGTCCAGATGGGGTATGTCACCCCTCAGCCCTGAGCTGCTCTCCAGTCCTACCCATGCCCCTCTGCCAGCCTACATCCACCCTGTCCTCTGGAACCCGAGGGAACTGGGGCCACTCTCCATTCCCTTTTGGCTGCCAGGGCTCCTGCTGGACTTCATCTCCTGTCCTGTCATTAAGGGCTTCACCTCTGCTGCTGCCATCACCATCGGCTTCGGACAGATCAAGGTAGGCACAGTGCCCACGAGGGCTCTGCCCTCTGACCGATGCCAGGTGGTGCAGGGGTGCCTGGGAGCAGGACCAAAGCCAGTTCTGCAGTTTGTGGCCAGGAAACACCTTGCTGCTTGGGATTTGTCTCTGGTCTGTCAGTGCTCTCATGGGTCCTCCCTTCCTGGGGGAGAGGTTGTGTGATGGTTAATTTTACAACAGATAAATTGGGGGCCCATAACTTCACCCCTCGGCTCATGCCTGAGCTTTTGTGCCAGGCTGGTTGGTTGGCTTCACGGGGTGTTTCTGTTCTGCCTTTCACACATTTACCAGCAAAACTTGCAGGTCATGGACTGACACTAAGGTTTCCACCAGCACTTCCCCATGCTAATTTATCTAGATGGCTTTTTGTGGTTTCTTCTAGTTTCTATTTAATATCATTTAAATACCAAGATTTTAAGTTTTGTGTAAAATAGCTATGAGAAGCACTAGAATCTGTAATCACCAGTTACCCCAGGATGTAACTTACGGCTGCTCATGTCCCTGGGTCTTTCTTACATCCCTTGTGGCAGGATTGACCGCGGTACCCGCTGCTGTGTGTGGTGTAAGGTGGGTGAGCGCCCAGCTGAGTGTCTACAGAATGGAACTGAACTCAGTTCTGTAGACGGGGTCCCTGGTAGGGACTCAGGGCCACAGCCCTGGCTCGTGACCTCATGTCTTGTCTGCTCCAGTGTAGGCCGAGCAAGAGAATCAAGGATGGGAGACTGAATAAGTAGCTGACTGTTCTGCACCCTGTGTGCTAGGCCCTTGGTTACGATTTCCACGTCCTTAATTCTTTTTTTTTTTTTCTTAAATTCTTTTATTGGTACATTTTAGGTATACAACGCATTTACAGTTCTCACTGGGAACTTGCACCTTTACATGATGCATCTTGGTTCTTATTTTTTCCCCTTCCCCTGCCCTCCCTTCACCCCCTCCAGCCTCCCCTATTTACAAAGACTTTATTTCCATTTTTTCCATTTCTCATCATTTTTCCTTTCCTTTCTTTCCTTTTCCCTGCCCTTCTCACTACCCCGACCCCTTTGGACCTTTTCTTCCTATTTTACATTATTGATTATTCATTGTAATCATTGGTACATTTTAGGCATACAATATAATGACATTCATCATTGGAAATCTGCACCTTTACATAATCTCTCTTGGTTCTTATTTTTCCCCTTACCCCTGCCCTCCCTTCAACCTCTCCATCCCTCCCTATTTACAAAGACTTTGTTTCCATTTTTTCATTTTCTCATGTTAATTCCATTCCCTTCTATCCTTTCCCCTACCCCTCCCACTTCCCCTTCCCCTTTGCCCCTTTTCTTCCTATTTCACATTATCTGTTATACCTTTTAGTCCTTATTTACACTTTCAGTTTCTCACACTAGAGAAACTATTCGGTATTTACACATGTGTGTCCTGTTTATTTCACTTAAGGGTATCGCCTCAATGTGCATCCATTTAGCTATAAATGTCTCCAGTTTCTCATTCTTTATGGCTGAGTAGTACTCCATTTTATAAAAAAAATCACATTTTCTTTATTCAGTCTCCATTTGATGGGCATTTGGGCTGTTTCCAAGCTTTAGCTATTACAAACTGTGCCGCTATGAACATGGGTGCACATATATCGCTGTGGTAAGATTCTTTTAATTTTTTGGGAAGATCCCCAGCTGGGGAATAGTGGGGCCAAATGGGACTTCCAGTCCTAGTTCTTTGAGGTATCTCCACACTGATTTACCACGTCCTTAATTCTTACCACACCTCCACGAGGTGGGTTTATCATCCATTTTAGAGTGGAGAGAACACACAAGGTGTGGGAGTGTGTGATTTGTACATTATCTACACACATGGCAGGGCATGCTTGGCAAATGTGGCTTGTCTATATTCAGGAAACATTTTAGTATCAAGAATGCTTTTTTGTTTTGTCTGTTCTTTCTCTGATGCTGGGAATTGAAAAATGTTCTCTTTTTTTTCTTTTTTTCTGTGGCACTGAGGGTTGAAGCCAGGTCTTTTGCACTGAGCTACATGTCCAGACCTTTTTTTTTTGAGGCAAGGTCTAATTAATTCACTATGTTGTCCCAGTTGGGTTCAGACTTTGGATCCTCTTGCCGCAGCCTCCCAGAGTGCTGGGATTATAGGTTGGGGCCACCACACCCAGCTCTCTTTCATATGATCCTAACACCAGTGGAGGGCGCCTTCTCATTCCTGCTCAGTAACACTAACCCTACCCCCAGGTTTGAAAAGCTTTGATTAGGTCATGATGCTTGGCAGTCTGACGTGCCCAGGATGTAAGCCCCCCAGCCCAGATTCCTTCAGTGTCCACCTGCCCCATGCCCCACCGCAGTGTTTGCAGCAGTTTTGGGGCAGGAGTGTCCTGGGGTGTCCAGGTCTGTCCACTTCCTGTACACCCTGCTGGGTCTCAAGCAGGACAAAGAGCTAAAGCCAGGAATGAAGCCCCTTTTCCCTCCTGAAGACCCCGAGGGTTACAGTCACTGTAGGAGGCCCTGATGTGGCTGGGACCCCCACCCTTACCAGGGAGCCCCGAGGAGCAGCCCATTCTCCGTCTTGGCCTGGCATGATTTTTCCTTCCAGCAGGGGGCAGTGCCGGGAATGACAGGCCCCTCGGGCCAGTGGTGGCCAAAGGGAGGTGAGGGGAGGTGTGGCAGAGGGCCCCAGACCGCTCAGCTGTTGAACCAGTTTCCTGCTTTGGAGTGGCCTAAACTAGTTTTTCATTCAAAATGTGCCACTGACCCAAACACAAGGTGCTGCCTTCCCCAAGATAATTGTGTCCTGCCTGGGGTCAGGTGGCCCCCTGGGAGCCCAGAGACAGTCCTGGTCTAGGCACCCAGGTGGGGTCCTTCTCAGGCAAAAGGGAGGGGTGAGGTGGGGGCAGAGTGGAGGGAGGGACACCCCACCACTAGCCATGGGCAGGTTCTGAAAGATTCCATTTGAACAGAACCTGCTAGGCCTGCAGAACATCCCCAGGCAGTTCTTCCTGCAAGTGTATCACACCTTCCTCAACATCGGGGAGACCAGGTACTCTGTTGGCTTCTTTCTTTCCCCAGATGACGATGCTCTTCCTTCCCGGGCCCCTCCCCACCCCTACCTCTGTCTCCACTCCCGGTGGAGGCTTTGCTGATCACTCCGGTCCCCAGAGCAGTGCTGTCACATCACCTGGCAGGGGTTAGACAGGCAGACCTGCTGAGTTAGGGGGGCATTGTACAGGAGCCCTGGGGGGTCTGAGGATCCTCACCATGCTCTCGGGGCCGGTAGGAAAGGAGCCAGGGCAGGCGTCTCCACTTCCAGGGTCTTCATGTGGCGATGCCGTGACATAGGCCCAGAGAGCAGATGCACAGAACTTGGCTGCCCAGCCTTGGTGAGGGATGGAGAGATGAGTGCTTCCTCTGAGGGTTTAAGTCTCTCTCTTGAGGGGTCCCTCCCTCCTAGACCAGCCGGTGGAAAGCCAGGATATGCCCTATGCTCCTGCTGGGACCAGAGGAGGGATTTGAGGGAAGTGGGTGGTGGCCTAGGGAGTGGGCCAGGTCCTGGACCTCGCCTCTCCTCTGATCGGCTGCTGCCTTATCCCAGGGCCTGCCGCCTGGGCTCCCTGGCTCTTGAGCAGGGGTCAGCCTTCCAGGGGCAGTGGAAGTGGAGGCTGCCCAGAGGGTGACACACCTGAAAACATGGGCATTCCACTGTCATTGTGAAGGGGACTCCCCGGCTCCTAATCTGGTTCAGGGCTAGGCCCTTACTGAGACATGAACATAGTTTTGAAACCCGCCACGGCCATGAATTATTTAGAAGACAGAAGGGCAGTGAGAGAGAGAGTCCCAGCAGAAGGTCTCTTGGCTGCCTGGCTGGGTGGTGACCCATCCTCTGCCTGCAGGCTGGGGGACGCCGTGCTGGGGCTGGTCTGCATGGTGCTGCTGCTCGCGCTGAAGCTGATGCGGGACCACATGCCCCCTGCCCACCCTGAGATGCCCCCTGGCGTGCAGCTCAGCCGTGGGCTGGTGTGGACTTCCACCACGGGTAAGGAGAGGCTCCTGGTTGATGAACCTGGGCTGCACCTGGGGGTCACTCGAGGAGCCCTCGGTCCCACCTCCCAGAGATTGTTTGGCCTGGGAGTTACTTGGGCATTGGGATGCTAGAAACTCATGAGTGGTTTGCTGTTGTTTTTGTTTTGTTTTGGTGGTACCAGGGATTGAAGGTAGGATCTCCCACTGAGCTACAGCCCCAGCCCTTTTTTATTTTTTATTTTGAGACAGGCTTTCACTAAGTCATTAAGTTGCTGAGGCTCCAACTTGGGATCCTCCTGCCTCAGCCTCCCAGAGTGCTGGGATTACAGGTGTGCACCACCCGGCCTGGCTCCTAGATGGTTCTGATCTTTCTCCAGCACTGGGAACACTCATCTGCAGCAGAGGTTAGGTGCTCAGGCAGAGGTGACTTTGCCCCGGTGGACACCATCTGGGGAGGCTGTTGCTGGCATCTAGTGGGTAGAGGCCAGGGATGCCCGAGTGTCCTGCGGCCCTCAGCCTCCTGCAGTGGAGTCAGCTGACCCCACACATTGGTAGCGCCCAGGTTTGAAGAACTCCATCTACAGGGTTGCTGGGGGAGAAAGCAAATTCCACAGGGCTAGGAGGCGGTGTTCAAACTGTGCACTTGCTGGGAGGGAAGGGTTGGCTGTAGGCGTGGGGTATGCGGGTCGTGTTCATGGCAGGTACAGGGGAGAGGCTGCGGCGAGCTGAGGGCCATCTCCGGGGAGGCTGGGTGCTGGTTGGTGACGCCCACAGAGGAAGGCACGAATAGGAGAGCAGGACGGCAGCATCATCTCTGAACTTTACTGGGAGCGAAAACGACCTGAGCGTGGCCCCGCTGTTGGCGGGGGCGCAGGCAGGAAATCAACAACAGCGAGAGAGAGGAGTGGTTGGGGTTAGCACTTGGGTCATTTCCATCAGCCGAGGCTGGTCCCCAACTCACTGTGGTCACCACCAGGTTCTGTTCTGCAGCCTCAAGGCAGTGGGTGAATGCAAGGAGCTTGGTAGGGAAGGGACGCTGGGGTCGGGTGACGATGTCCCTTCCAGCCTGGGTTTGATCCTGTAGAGTTGCTCCCCGAAGTCTGAGCTTTCATTCAGCATCTGTGAAACAGTGGAAACCACCCAGTTAGTTCTGTGGCTCTCGGGCCCCACCCACTTCCAGGGGATTCCCAGGCACACTGGAGTTGGGCTTAAACGTAGGTGTAGCTGCCAGCTGCCCTCAGACCCCGAGAGTCCCTCAGGGAGTGGTCTTGTGTTTTATGGCAGGATTGGTCAGGAGGAGACCTGAGAGGCTTGGAAAAAACCTGAAGTTTATTCTTACAGATCCTAGAATCCCAAGCCCGCTCACGGAAGACACCGTGCGTGGTCAGGAGGGGGTGCAGTGAGGGAGGCTTAGGCTGCAGCTCCTGTGGTTTCTGTGAGGAAGGCCAGGCTGGGCGTGCCCAGCAGTAGGAGTGACCCTTGGATATCAGTAGGCTTCAGGCTATAGGGGTGGCACCCAGCCCCAGGATGACCCAGGCAGGGGTATTGTGTCCAGCGTGCCTAGGCTGAGTGGAGCAAGGATGGCTCTGGATGAGCCTGCATGCCAGAGACGCGTGGTACGGGCCCTCTGTTATCTCTTAAGAATTGTCTGTGTAGCCCTCGGAAGGGCAGTCTTCCCCCAGTGAGAAAGGTATTTTGTTGTTGCCTACTACTTGGGGCTGAGCCTCATGCATGCTGGCCAAATGCTATACCAGCAAGCTGAACCCTGATGGATTTTTTAAAAATTTATTTTTATTTTATTTTAAAATAGTTGCCTTAAGGCTGCCTTTGAACTTGAAATGCTTCTGCCTCAGCTCCCCCATGGCTGGGATTACAGATCTGCGTCACCACCCCTGGCCAAGGAAGGTTTCTTAGATGCCAAAACACCAGCTGAGTGCAGGGGTACACACTTGTCATCCCAGCTCTGGAGGTGGGAGGAATGCTAGTCTCCGCCCCGGCTACTTTCCTGTGTGTGCCAAGACCGGCTCTCACCTGTGTCCCTCTATCCCAGCTCGAAATGCCCTGGTGGTCTCCTCTGCAGCCCTGGTTGCGTACGCGTTCGAGGTGACTGGATACCAGCCCTTCCTTCTGACTGGGGAGATAGCCAGGGGGCTTCCTCCCCTGCAAGCCCCTCCCTTCTCAGTGACCACGGCCAACGGGACTGTCAGCTTCACCGAGATGGTGCAGGTGAGCGGAGATGGGAGCCGCCAGTGTGGCTGAGGCCGTGGCGCCCCTGGGTCTGGCTCAGGGTCCCCGGTGCTTCTTTCAGTGATGGGAGGTGCCAGCTGGCGAGGGTGGGCTGTCCCTGTGGGGAAGAACCCCAGGTGGGACACGACTCTCCCCCACCCCGTGTTTCTGTCTCGGGCCCTGTGGTCCTCCTACTCTGAACACGGGCATGGGATGCATTTGCAGGTTCTCCGTGGTGTCTTGCTCCTCTCTGACAGGGCGGTGTTTCCTCACCCCATAAGCTTGTGCCCAGTAGCTGCGGTGCCCTTGTCTCCTTTGCATGCACACGTGGGGAAGAGGGCCCTGCTGGACCAGACCTGCCCTTCCCTTCCTTCCCTTCCCTTCCTGAGCGGAGGAGGGCACTCACCGACTCCCCTGTCTCCTCTCTCAGGACATGGGAGCAGGGCTGGCTGTGGTGCCCCTGATGGGGCTGCTGGAGAGCATATCCGTGGCCAAAGCCTTTGGTAAGACGCCTGCCGCCTGCACTGCTTTGCCTCTTGGAGACGCATCCCTAGGCTCACGGCCCAGCTTGGCTTGTTGCTTTCTTGTTCGCGTTTATCTGCTCTCATTTGCAAAATTAGAATTTTTTTCTAAGTATTATATGCTCATGTTTTAAAATACAGTATGTATATATAAGGATCAGTTGGACATCCCTAATGTAAAAATCTAAAATCTAAAACCTTCAGGACCAGTGTGCTAATAAGTTGTACTCAACTGGTAAAGGCTGAAAGATTCTTAACCAGTAAAGTCTGCAGATATTCCAAAATCTAAAGAAATAGAAAACTGGAAACACTTCTGGTTCCAGTTGTTTCAGATAAGGAATGCATACCATGTCCGATAAAATTGGATCTCTAATGGGAAGCCCCATCCCAGTATGCCGGTCAGTGCTCCAGCAGCCTCCTCTGTGTGGACGTAAGAGGTCCTGCTTTGGCTGGGCAGGGTGATGCAGTGGTGCACACACTTGTAATCCCAGCTCCTTGGGAGGCTGAGGCAGGAGGATCAAAAGTGTGTGGCCATCCCGAGCAACTTAGACCCTGTCTCAGAATTTACAAAAGGGCTGGTGATGTAGCTCAGTGCTCGCTGGACTCAGTGTTCAGTACCAAGGGGCTGGGATGAAGGCCCTGCTGTTGCCATTTTCTGGGATATAAATGCTCCCAGTGTGGCTGATTCCAGGCTGACCAAGACATCCGTGGATGTGGAGCTTGAACACAGGGTTGGGATAAGCTGTGTGTTAGGGCCTCTGTGTGTCTGCATCCTGCATGCCTGCAGGTGCTCCTGGTAGATACAGGCAACCTCATTGATCATAGCGACGTGTCACATTAAGAAGCAGTGAGTTAGGGCTGGGGATGTAGCTCAGTGGCGCCATGCCTGCCTGGCAAGCGCCAGGTCCTGAATTCAATTCCCAGTACCGCAAAAAAAAAAGAAAGGCAGTGAGCTGTGGTATCTTTATTTGTACTGTAGTTCGTTTAACTGGAGGTTGTAATTCAGTTTGTTTTAGTTCAGTTTCACAAAATTCCGAAAAATTTAACAGCCTCTGTTCTGTTGGCTCAGCACCTCTGGAGGCTCCGCTCCTCTCCCTTTGGAGGCAGGGAAACAGTTGCCTGCTTAGGTACTTATTTCTGGTTCGGCATCTTGTGGCTTCCTCCTTTGTAAGGGGAGGCTGTTAAATCTGTCACTTGTCCCCCTTTCCCACTGAGGTCAGCTCCACTTCCAGCTCTGGATTATCAGTTTGGATGACATTTACACTGCAGTCTGCAAAGCTGAGTCCTCCTTGCCCATGGGTTGATTCTGGAGGTGAAAGCCCAGTTACCAACAACTCAGCAGTAGAGTGCTTGCCTGGCATGCACAAGGCTCTGGGTTCCATCCCCAGCACCAGAAAAAGAATTCATAAGAACAACTCACAGTATATATTGTCTGGACTCCTTGTCTCGTGTTTCCTGCCAGGATAAATCCCTCTCCAGTAGTCCAGTGCTTTGTCCCTCAACCCATTCAGAGATCCATTCAGAAGGGTTTTCCAGATTCAACAATTGCTCAAAACCATACCACATCTCCATTAGTTCTGTACACAGTGCATGTCTTTCTTGTTCAATTTTTATTTCTCTGATCATCTCTTTTTGTTGTTGCTAGAAGAAACATGGTATCTTCTCCAAATCTGCATCTTACGGTCTTTACTCATCTGTTATGTAGACATGAGTTTGTTTACAGTACTGATTGAACCTTTTGCACTAAGCTACATGCCCAGCCCTTTATTTATTTATCTAGCTAGCTATCTGTTTATTTATTTATTTATTTATTGGTGCCAGGGATTGAACTTGGGACCTTGTGCTTGTGAGGCAGTCGGCAGCACCACTGAACTAAATCCCCAGCCCCATTTTTTATTATGAGACAAGATATTGCTAAGTTGCTCAGGCTTAGCTTAAACTTGCAATCTTCCTGCCCCGGCCCCCCCAAAGCCACTCCCTTTTGAGGCCATTTGACCTCCTGCCTGTCATTCTCTTTAATCTAGGTTTGGTAAACCTTGGCCTGCTGTCTCCTTTACTTCACGCCACTGACCTAAAAATGAATTTTACATCTTTTAAACGGCTGGAAAAAAACTAATGTTTTATGACATGTGGGACATACGCAAGCTTCACAGTTTGCTTGTTAGCAAGTGGATTTGTTGACTACAGCCCTGCTTGTTTGCTTACCTGCTCCGTGGCAGTAGAGCAGAGAACAGTGGCAGGTCCCGTAGCTGCACAGCTGGAGTGTATACTTACCTCTGTCTTAGGCTCGTGCCCTGTGGCTTCCCTGGAAGTCTTGATCCCTCATCCCTGGCTTTCTAGCCATCTCCACTTGAAATCAGAGAAAACAATATAAAGTTGTTGTAGAAAGTACTGAAAGTGCAGAAAAAAAGAAAAGATAAATCACCTTTTCCTGCTCCATCTGACTACTGTTAACATTTTACTTTCTTTCTGCTCTCTGATACACGCATGTGCAGATGGAAAAATGCCTGGGACCAGAAGTGTTCTGGGTTTGGGAGGTTTTCAGATGTTGGAATATTTTTCATAGGCTTTACTGGTTGAGCATTCTAATTCAAAAGAGATCTAAAACTTTCTTCTTTCTTTCTTTCTTTCTTTTTCCGGAACTGGGGATTGAACCTAGGGTCTTCACACTGAGCTACATCCCCACCCTTTTTGGAGACAGTCTCGCTGAATTGCCTAATTGCCCAGGCTGAGCTTGAACTTGTGACCTGCCTCAGCCTCCCAGAGTGAGATTACAGTCATAGGCCACCATGCCCAGCCGCAAAACGTTTTGAAGGTTGGAACTCAGAAAGTTTTGGTTTTGAAATGTTTCAGATTTTGGATTTTTAAATTAGGTGCAGCGTGTGTGTGTGTGTGTGTGTGTGTGTGTGTGTGTGTGTGTGTAGCATATTTAAACACATTTGCAAAGCGTGGATGGACAATGGCATACATAGAAATGTGAACCTCATTTTCATTTCATAGGCATTTCCCTAGCAGTATCATATGTCCGGTGACAGTGTTTGTGTTGTTCGTTCTCCTTAGCATCTCAAAACAGTTACCGTGTGGATGCCAACCAGGAGCTGCTGGCCATCGGTAAGATTCCTTCCAGGCTGGGTCCCACTGCATCCCACTGGGTTGTGCCAAGTGTAGCAATAGTTGTGATGAGTCAGTGGGCCTCACGGACTCATGCTCAAGTATCCTGAAGGCTCTGTTTACTCCTTAGGCATAGGGAGCTCACAGGTGGTCTGTGTTTCCACTTACTGAGCACCTGTTGTGTGCGACACCCTGAGGGCTGTAGCTCCATGGACCCCTGGAGTGCCCAGCCTCTGGGAAGCAGCTGCAGGGCCAGTGAGCAGGGAGCAGAGGGTGCAGCCAGGCCTGCTCCTGGATATGCTTGTCCCTGCCCAGTGGCCTCCCTGCGGCAGGAGCAGGGGGCTCGGTAAGGACCCACGTGTCCTGGGCTGCCTGCCTATCAGTAGGGCTCCATGCTGGGTTTACAGTTGTGGATTCCTTTATCTTTGCGAGCTGACTTTGCTAGTGTGTTTGGGGACCATGTGTCATGGGCCTGCTCCTGCCTGTGCCTCTCCCAGCCCGTACCATCTCCTTTGACCTGGTGTGGGATTTACGGAGCAGAGGAGATTGTGGTTACTGTGAAGGGCCTGGAACCTTCAGTTCCTCACCTCAGTGGGTCAGCTCGCAAAGCAGAAGTGGGATTGAGGGGCACTCGGTGGAGCCGAGTGGATGGAGTTGTCTTACGGGGACCCCCTTCCTCAGCCACGCCACTTCTGGCAGGTAGATCCCTTCTCTCTGTTATCAAAGAGAGGCATGTTTGAGCCACACGGCGAGGCTGGGTCCAGAATGACTTTATGAGGGCTAAATCAGGCTGGGGCTGTGGTTCAGTGGTGGACTGTTTACCTAGTGCATACGAGGCCATGGGTTCAAACCCCAGCACTGCAAATAAAGCTGGACAGCATCTGGGCAGACACAACAAAGCTCATGGCCTGTTTTCCTTCCTGAAAGAATGCCTGGGGCTTGCCGGGGATTTAGCTGAGTGGTTCCACTGCTTGCTTTGCAAGCAGACGATCCCGAGTTCAATTCCTGGTACCAAAAAAAAAAAAAAAGAATCCCTGGAGCTGATGCAGGCTCCTCATCCTTCCCTCTGTCTCTGCCTGACCTTGCTCGGTTTTCAGTCTCCCTCCTGCTTATCTCTTCGGTCTGTGTGATCTCGCCACTCCCAGTAAATGTCTGTTTTCTCCCCAGGCCTCACCAACACGCTGGGCTCCCTCCTCTCGTCGTACCCGGTGACCGGCAGCTTTGGGCGGTGGGTGTCTACGCCATTCCCTCTCCGCTGCTTGAGCCCCAGGACCCCTCTCCCTTAGCTGGGCTCCTTTGCCCATGTTCCACACATTCTTGTCCATCTCTCTACCACAGTCTGCCCTTTGGTCAGCAGTGACCAAAGCAGGAAGGGGGACTCACCCTGCCCTCCGGGACAGCGTCTGGGTTCTCAGTGCTGCATTTATTTAGATCTAGAAAATTCCCTGCACATGGAAGTGCTTAACAATATGTATTTAAGAAATAAGTGTGGATTTCGCACAGTGTCCTGTCTCTGCCCTGCGTCACTGCCTTGGTCCACCTGCCCTCACCGCCCCAGCCCAGGTCTCCTGGAAGACTGCCCAGTGCTGCGTGCAGGTTGACGACTACCCCTGCTGTGCAGAACTGCAGGATTCACAGTTCTCCCTTGCCTTTCTAGGACAGCTGTGAATGCCCAGTCTGGGGTGTGCACCCCTGCAGGGGGCCTGGTGACCGGTGAGTCCCCACTTTCTCCTAGCCCCACGAAGTGAGAGCAAGAGGCGAGGGGAGCCTCCTGGAGGGCTACACCTGCCGAGTGGGCTGCCAAGGCCACTTTGGCACGTGGCCGTGTCTTCCTGGGATGGCACAGCGAATGGGGCCACCTCACCCCTGAAGGCCCCAGGTGACGCCCTGGCCATCCTCAGGTGCACTGGTGCTGCTGTCCCTGGATTACCTGACTTCGCTCTTCTACTACATTCCCAAGGCCGCACTGGCTGCTGTCATCATCATGGCTGTGGCCCCACTGTTTGACACCAAGATCTTTGGGATGCTGTGGCAGGTTAAGAGTATGTATGTGCCCAGTGTTAAGTGTGTATTAGGAGCACAGTACAAAGACGGATGTGCCCCACAGAGAGAGCAGGGCACGATGTCTGTGGTTGCTGAGGGCATCCTTTGTTCCCCTTCCTACAGCCCAGCAGAGGCCGGAGCTGGGATTATGGTAGTGATCCCTGGGAGCTCCCCCTGCAGGCCAGGAGATGTCCCTGATCCTTGTGTGGGCTGCCAGGAGGGTGGGACTCTGGTCTCCAGAGGGCTGGGTCTGCCCGCACAGGGTCCCTGGAGAAGACCAGCAGGGCTTCTCC
Organism: Heterocephalus glaber; assembly: GCF_053883595.1. Classification (NCBI taxonomy): domain Eukaryota; kingdom Metazoa; phylum Chordata; class Mammalia; order Rodentia; family Bathyergidae; genus Heterocephalus; species Heterocephalus glaber. Next base: position 2,521,759 of record NW_028258173.1, on the reverse strand, counting down.
GGCCTCACTTCCCCACCATCCTCAGCCTGCTTTTCCCTGGCCCCTTACTCAGGTACCCTGAACCCTCAGTTTCTTTAATGAAACAAATTCCGTTTTTTTTAAATTGAAGAACTATAAGGATTTGTGTAGTTTGGCTCCTTTTACTGTCTCCCCAGTGAGTTACCAACCAAAGGAACGATTGTTTCTCGTGTGCCAGGATCTCTGTGTAGTGTACTCTACGTCTCTCCTTTAGGGGAGCCTCGAGACGTGCTACCCTGCCTGTGTGGAATATAAGAGATACTCCTAAAGGAAACTGAGGCTCAGGGAGGGTGAGATGTGTCTGAATTATGTGTACCTGGGGCTGACCCCAAGGGCATGCACTTTGCCCCCTCCCCCACTACTTCAGCCAAAGAGTCTTGTGTGGTGTCCAAGGGCCACATGATCCCCACCACTCCTTCTCAGGATCTGTCCCTCCTTCCTGGGCCTCCAACAGGCCCCTACTGCTCTCCCTGAGGTTGGGGGCCTGGGACCGAGCCAAGCAGGATCTGTTAGTCTTCTTCCTGTGACCTTGACCTTCCTCTGACTAGCTGCGACTCAGCCGCTGGCCTTGGGTCCCCAGACCAAAGGCTGCTGGGGCTGCTTAGGGTCTGTGATCACTGTTACTCAGCATGTAGGGAGCAGGAGGCCATCCTGCTGCCTGGTAGGGTGCAGTGGGGTTCAGGCAGCCGCAAGCAGGCACTTGGCAGGGACAAGGCGCTCTTCAGCCGAGTCCTCTCCTAGGACTGGACCTGCTGCCCCTCTGCGCGACCTTCCTGCTGTGCTTCTGGGAGGTCCAGTATGGCATCCTGGCAGGGACACTGGTATCCGTTCTGCTCCTCCTGCACTCCGTGGCCAGGCCCAAGATCCAGGTGCTGGTCGGGGAGGCGCGTATGGGCAGGGCCCGGGGCTTTCCCTTGCGACTTGAATTTATGGGTGACTGCGGTCTCTGGGACCGCCAGAGGTGACCCTTTTCCTATTGAAAGCCACAGTGCCTTCCTGCTGTGCTGCTCCACGGGGGCCTCCTGCCGGCCTTCACCCGTCCCCTCCAGTGCCCTGGGCTTGGGTTTTGGCTTTCCTGCTTGGGACAGGCAAAGCCTGGTAGAGGCCGTCCTATTCCCTCACCCTCAGGGTTCACTCGTTCTTCCTCCCCCCAGGTGTCAGAGGGGCCAGTCCTTGTCCTGCAGCCGACCAGTGGCCTGCACTTCCCTGCCACTGAGGCCCTGCGGGACTCCGTACTGAGTCAGGCCCTGGGAGGAGGTATGTGTTGCGCAGTGATGGACCGAGATCAACATGCCTATATCTACTTCCCCTCCACCGTGGCTCTTTGAGGACCCCGAGGCCCAGTCCCTACTTGCCTGGGAGCCACCCCTGCTCTCAGGTCCATGAGGTTTTGAGCATTTGAGCGGCATCCCTTGTGAGCAGGATAGTCCCCAGTGAGGACTCAGCCCCAGAACTGCTCCTCTCTCTGCCTCAGCAAGGGCCACGGTGCCCAGAGCTGACGTTCAAGGAAGGCACGGGGCCCCTTGCTCTTAGGAAGGAAGCAGCTACTGCTCTCACCAAATAGCTCTTGCCTCGGGTGCTGCCACCCTAGCCCTCAGCAGTGGCTTGGCCTGAGGCGCACCCCTGGCTGGCCTTGCCCTCACGGTGTTGGCCACACAGTAGCACAGCAGCCTGGCCTGTGTCCCCAGCGTCCTCTCCGCGCTCTGCAGTCCTCGAGTGCTCCCACATCTGCAGCATCGACTACACTGTGGTGCTGGGCCTGGGCGAGCTCCTTGAGGACCTCCGCAAGCAGGGGATCTCCCTGGCGTTCGTGGGCCTGCAGGTAGGCAAGCCAGCCCCACCCCGCGAGATGGGTGTCCGCAGCCCTCCCCCTGCCCAGGGCCAGTGATGCCATCCCAAGGACAGATGGCCCTGACCCTCCGTCTGTTGTGACTCTACCTCTGACCTCCTCCTTCCCTGCAAAAAGGGGAGCCGTGGCCCCTGTCCTTAGAGCAGTTCTGCACGTGGTCTCAGTCTCCTTGACCCTCAGGGCCACGCCACACTGCTGACATGCTGTCCTTGGCACTGAAACTTCAGTCTTGGGCAGTCTGGCTCCGTGGCTGGGCTTGTAGCTGTTGCATTCTGTGTAGTTTGCAGAGTGACCCTCTGCAAAGTGGCGGTCTTTAGAGGCTGGTCATATGGAAACCTTCCTCTGGCAGCAGCCCGCTGGAGCCTGCCTCCTTCTCCCTACTACCTGTGTGGGAGGGTGCAACATCTCCCAGAATGCTCAGCACCTCCACCAAGCCTCCTGCCTCTCGTCTGTCAGGAGCAAGCCTCTTGCTCTGGACTGAAGCATGTCTATTCCGCAGGTGCCTGTGCTCCGTGCCCTGCTGGCTGCTGATCTGAAGGGGTTCCAGTACTTTTCCACCCTAGAGGAGGCAGGTGGGCACAGGGGATGGGATCTGCAGGAAAGAAGGGGGTGGGGTGGACAGGACACCTGAGCCTCAAGAGGGCAAGAGGGCCAGGGGTGGAGCTGGAGCCAAAGGGGGTTCAGGCCCAGTGCAGGGCCAGAAGTGAAGCCGAGGCCTTCTTCACCTGGGGATTATTTAGGTGTACATGTTTGAGGGGATGTTTAAACACAAATGAACAGAGAGCTTCAGTGTCCCACCTGCATATCCACCAATCAGGATAACTTGTTTCCGTCACTCCAGAAAAGTCTCTCATGCCCTTACCCCTGTGCCCCAGAGGAGCCAGTGTTCTGATTTCTCCCACCTTGAGTTAGATTTGCGGGTTGTAGGTGGCGGGCAGTTGAACTGAGGGTTTTTGTGTCTGCATTCTGGGCTTGGTCTGTCATCTGAGATGTGGCCGTGTTGCTGCCGGAGGCAGCTGGAGTGGGCCACAGAAGGCTGCGTGGATTGGGGCACACTGTGGGGAGGATCCCTCAGGACTCGTCACCCAGAAAAACAGTGATGAGCCTGGAGCCGAGTGGACCCTCTGCACAGCTCCAGGTGCTGGTTCAGGCAGCCCTCGATGCACTGGGTGCTGGGCCCCAAGTGCCTGCCTCTTTGAGCCTGTTCCCCGAACTGGCCGGTCCTCACACCCATTTTTTCAGTGCTTGTTATTTTGAGGTACACACCTGTAATCTTAGCATTCTGGGAGGGTGAGGCAGGAGGGTTGAAAGTTCAAGTCTAACCGGGGCAATTTAGTAATGCAGCAAGACCGTGTCTCAAAAGAGGACTGTGGATCTAGCTCTGTGTGGAGGTGCTGGGTTCTATCCCCAGTACTGGATAAAACAAAACAAAGCATTATTTTTTGCAGAGAAATACCTGAGGCAAGAGCCAGGCCCTGAGCCCTACAACATCTGTGAAGATTGTGTCCCAGAACACAAGGTGGCCTTGCTGAAGGCCTAGCTGGGCCACACTGGTGGGCAACTGGCATTGTCTCCCAGACGGTGCCTGTCTGTGCATTGAGGCCAGTACTGTCTAATACACTGGCTGCACAGGTGACGCCTGGAAGGACTCTGATGTCCTTTGGGATGCTTGCAGGCACCTCCCTGCTGCCCCCAGGTGTGAACCTTGTTGGGAGTGGTTGGAGAGAGCCTGTCACAGTGCAGGCCAGCCGTGACAAGGGAGAGCCATGGGCTGTGACCCCTGCAGGCAGCATGGGGTGGGGACCTCAGAGATGCGTCTGTCTCTGTGCAGTGGCTGCGCTGTGGCTGGAGAGAAGACCAAGGCGTGCCAAATATCTTCATCTGTTTTAAAACAATTCCCTGTTTTTAAATTTAAAATAATAACTTTGGTGTTTTGTAAAAATAATAAATGCTTATGGTAAAAATTATAAGAAACCATCCCCAGTCCACTTTGATCACCCCAGGCCCCGTCCACTCGAAGTACCTGTCTGTCCTGAACAGGTGAATGTCCAGGGTTTACATAGTTGGAATCACTTCACATAACCTGGCTCTGTAACCCAGGTTTTCATGCAGGCATTTGCTGTGAATTATTTATTGTGATAATAAATGAGATACGTGGTTTTTAATGTTGTTGTACTGTTTTGTTCCAGGTCTGTGTTGTAATTTAATGAGTCCTCTGTTGAGCGTGTGTGGATTGTGGACTGATTTGTGTTCCCCAAAATCCACAGGATGAAGCCCAAATCCCCAGTGTGTCTATTTGGAGATGGAACCATGGGGAGTAATTAACACGTTCAGGACTGGGCCTTAGTTCTTGCGTCTCACTGCCGGGTGGCTTGACCCATCGGTGGTACATACATGACTGTCCCTTCCAGGGGATTTTTATTAATGAAAGCGGTTAATTAGATCCACTTGATGGGATAGTCACATATGTACCACCAGCAGGAACGTACTAAGGAGGGGATCAACTCTTGGAGCAAACCAAGAAACCAAGTAATTAAGAAACCGTGAGGCTTTGGGGGCTGGGCAGTGCTGCAATTTAGAAAAACCTAGGTTCAAATGGTCTTTTTCCATTTATTACCAGAAAATGATGGCTCTCACCTCTAATCCCAGCACTTGGGAGGCTGAGGTAGGAGGATCGCTGTAAATGTGAAGCCAGCTTGGACTACATAGTTCAAGGCCAGTCTGAACTTCATAGCTCAAAAATCTACTTTTGCAGAACAGAATATTGAGCCAAGGGCCTTCACACTGAGCTGTATCCTTTTTTTATTTTGATATTTTATTTTTATTTGAGCCCAAGCTGGGCTGAGACTTGGATCCTTCTGCGTCAGCCTCCCAGAGTGCTGGGATTACAGGTTTCTACCACCAAGCCCAGGTCATTTTTAAAAGCAAAAACCACAAATGGGTCCCAGGACTTGAGAGGCCAAGGCAAGATCACCTCAAGTTCCAGGCCAGCCTGGGCTGCACAGTGAGTTCTTGAAAGACCAAAAAACAAAAGTAAAAACCACAAGTTGGGGTGGGGTAAGATCGATTGCTTGTCAAGAATTTAGGGGCTGGGGATTTAGTTCAGTGGTTTTGGTGCCTGCCTTGAAAGCGCAAGGTCCCGAGTTCGATCCCCGGTACCAAAAAAAAAAGGCCAGCGCCGGGCATAGTAGCACACACGTGCAGCCCCAGCGTTTGGGAGGTTGAAGCAGGAGAACCACCACAAATTCAAGGCCTGCCTGGGCTAAGAGTTCAAAGCTAGCCTGAACTACACAGAGGCACCCTGTCTCAAAAAATCAAACCAAAACAAAACCACAATACAAACCATGAATGAGCAGTTTGGAAAAGAATTAAAGTATGCTAGGTGTGGTGGTGCATGACTGCAATCCCAGGATTTGGAAGGCTGAGACAGGCGGATCACTGAGTTCATAAAAGTAGGTACAAGGGCCGGGGATTTAGCTCAGTGGTTCTGTCCCCTGCCTTGAAAGAGCAAGGACCTGAGTTCAATCCCTGGTACCAAAAAAAAAAAAGATAAAATACTTTTGAGGGCCGGGGATTTAGCTCAGTGGTTTCTTCGCCTGCTGTGCAAGCACAAGGGCCCGAGTTCGATACCCAGTACCAAAAAAAAAAAAAAAAAGAAAAAAAAATATAAATGAAAAATTAAAGAGGCCGGGGATTTAGCTCATTGGTGCCACACCTGGCTCGAAAGCACAAGGTCCCGAGTTCCATCCTTGGTATCACCCCCCCAAAAGTAGGTACACCCTGGTATTGCACTTTTGTCTTGATTTTAACCAAATCTACAAGGTTTAATTTTTCAAAGAACAGTGCATCTATGTATATTTATTACCTTACGTTTAAAATTATAACAATTTTTAAATTAAAAAATAATTTCTTTGCAGTGTGGGTTTTGCAAACAGTGCCTTCTACATGCCAGGCAAGTGTTCTATTACTGAGCTATGCCACTAGCCCCCAAATTTATCTTTTTTTATTTTTTATTTTTTTGGTACCGGGGATTGAACTCTGGACCTTGCGCTTTTGAGGCAGGTGGCAGAACCACTGAGCTAAATCTCTGGCCCTATTTTTTTAAAGTAAAGATAACCAGGCATGGTGGCACATGGATGTAGTCTCAGCACTCAGGAGGCTGAAGCATGAGGATCACTATGAATTCCAGGCCAGCCAGAGCTACATAGTGATACCCTGTCTCAAAAAACCAAAACCAAAAGGTAAAAACAAGAGCCAAGGTATGAGATGCCACCTGAAAAGCTTAGAATTTGACATCAGAAGATGTGGGCTGGGCTCTATCTTCATCTCTGGTCAGCCATGTGAACTCTGGCGTTATCCATGGGGGTCACGTGGGCATGTGGCTGAGCCAGGCCTCACCCATCAACTGCCACACTGCTGAGAGCCGACTTCGAGGCTGCATCACCTCTGTGGGGCCCTGGTAATGCCTGCATCCACATCCCTGGGACCCCCAGTGCCATATGTGACAGGTTGAATTGTGTCTGCCCCCGAAAATCCCCATGTTGAGTTCTAATCCAATACCTCAGAATAGGACTGTATTTGAGGTAGGTTGTTTCGGATGTTAATTAGTTTAATTACAATTAGGTAATGGGAGTAGGGTGAGTCCTAATCCTGTGACTTATGTTCTCATAAAGAGGGGAAATTTGGCCACAGACACATGGAGGATGACATGGGCCAAGGATGTAGCTCAGTGCAGCTCAGTGGCACCGCGCCTGCCTGGCAAGTGCAAGGTCCTGAGTTTGATCCCTGGTACCGGAAAAAAAAAAAGCACATACACACGGAGGATATGTGGCCCTGAAGTTGGAGACCAAGGGACACTTCAACAAGCCAAGGAGGGCGAGAGATCATTAGCAAGCCACCAGGAGTTTGGCCAGAGACCTGGAACAAATCCTCCTTCACAGCCCCGGGGGGGGGCCCACACTGCCAACTCAGTCAGCTTGGACTTCTTGCTTCTTAAACTCTGGTTTTTGTTTTGTTTTGTTTTTTATCTTTGTTTGTTTTTTGAGATGGGATCTCACTGTGTTGCCCAGGCTTGTTTTAAACTCCTGGGCTCAAGCAATCCTCCTGCCTCAGCCCTCCCAACTCGGGTAGCTGGGAGCAGTGGATGTGCCACTGCTCCCAGCTGAGATAATGTATTTTTGTTGTTTAAACCATCCAGGTCACAATCCTAGCACATCCCTAACCAAGAATTGTTCACCATTTAAGGTATTTTATGACCTCGAGGAACCTCTGTCAGCATCGTCTTTGGCTCAAAAGAGCCAGGTGTGGCACGTGCTTGTAATCCTAGCCCTCTGGGAGGCTGAGGTGGGAGGGTTGTAAGTTTGAGCCCGGCCTGAGGAACTTAGCAAATTAGTGAGAACCTGCCTCAAAATTAAAAAAAAAAATTTAAAAACGAGGAGCCTGTGGATATAGTTCAGCATGGAGGCCCTTCTTACCTACCCTCGGACCTGGTGAGTGGTCTGAAGGAGTAGAACAGGGTTCCGGGGAAGTTTCTTGTGTTTTCTGCCAGGCGCCGTCAGGTAGAATAGGTGTTGGACTTAGTAATCCTTTAGGACAAAAATAACAAAGGGGTACACTTTCCAAAAGAAAAAGTATGCTTTATAGAAATAAAAGAAGAGGAAATGAGCAAATAACCCCAAGGAGGCACTGTGCAGAGAACAGCCAACATGTGAAGCGCAGCACAGAAAAGATGAGCCCAGCCTGGAAATAATAAAGTAAATGCAAACTAAAGTAATTTAATTTAATTACTATTTCCAGCCATCCAATTGTTGACACTTAAAACCCGTGCAGAAGCGTTGCAAGACCACGGGGGCGGGGGGAGGCTAGGAGGGAAGCGGATGGCGCAGGGGCGTCTGGGAGCTGGGGAACCGCCCAGGCCCCGCCCAGGCCCCGCCCCGCGTGGACGCCGGCCCCCAGCGCGGACCAGGCGTGGGGGCTGTGGGTCTGTTTCCGGCTTTTCAAGCTGGGAAAGTGCCCCAGGGGCGACCTTGAATGTGGGCCTGGAGAAGGCCGGGTTCTTTTCCTTTCCCGTCTTTCATAGTTTTGAAATGTTTACATAAAGCAAGCTTGCTCTCTCCCTTCCTCCCTTCCTCTTTCCTCCTTTCCTTTCTTTTTCTATCAAGGGTTGAACTCAGGGCCTTCATGCTGACCTGCATCTCTGGCCCTTTTAAAAATTGTTTTATTTTGAGACAAGATCTCGCTAAGTAACTAAATTGCCCAGAGTGGGCTCAAGCTTGGGATCCTCTAGCCGCGCCCTCTGGGAAGCCCCTGGCTGAAGCCTGCTCAGTCGGGGGGAGGGCTGGGGAGCCACAGGCTGACTCTTCCGGTACCAGCAAGCCTCGAGCTTTGGCCCACGCGGTGAATCCAGACCCCAGGGACAGGGGAGCTGGGTGGGGCAGAGCTGAGGGGCAGGGCTGGCAGGAAGCAGCGGGGCTTGGGCCCACCTGGGGAGGAAGCTCCGAGGGCACTGGAGGGGCGGGGTGATGGTAGTGGTGGTGGGGAAGGGGCCTTATTTGAAAAACACTTCGGTTTTTTGTGGGACTGGGGAATGGAACCAGAGGTGCCTTAATACTGAGCCAAATTCCCAGAACTTTAAAAAATATTTGATTTGGAGACAGGGTCTGCTGAATTGCCCAGGCTGGCCTCAAACTTGGCGACCCTGCTGCCTCAGCTGCCCGGAGCGCTGGGTTGCAAATGGATTTTTTTTTATGAGTAAAAGTAAAACATCCCTCAGAAAATACATGAAAAATTTAGATAGAACAAATATCACTCATGGGGAAAAGCCATATATATAATTTTCTCTCTTCCTAGCATTTCTATGTAGATGGTATATGGATGTAATCTGTATTCTTTCTTGATTGAACAATACATAATGTAAATAAAATTCCTTCTCAGTGCTGGGGGACAAACCCAAGGCCTCCCGCATACTCGGCAAGTGCTCTACCACTGAGCTGCATCCCCAGCCCTTTTTATTTTGAGACAGGATCTTGTTAAATTCCCCAGGCTGGCCTTGGAGTTGTCCTTGCAACCCTCCTGACTCAGCTTCCAGCTGGGATCATAGGCAGGCCTCACCCTATGCCTGGTTTAACTACAATTCCTGTAAAGAAAAGTTTTAACGATTGGCCAGTTATCATGGAGCACTTAATAAATGCAAGGACTGTGACAACCTCCTGACAAAGATGATCTCGTTTCTTGTTTTGTACCAGTCTGAGGAACAGGTAAAGACATTTCTCCAGGAGGGACTGCTGCTTCAGACTGACCTTGAACTTCGCTGCGACCCGGCCGGGGCCTGTGGGGAACTGCAGGCGAAGCTGTGTTGTCTCCCAGGCAGAGTCAGGCAGGTTTCCCAGGTGACCCAGGAGAATCTCCCAACTCCTTCCTAACCACACCCCAAGCCCTTTGCCACGTAAGGTGACAGAATCACAGACTCAGATTAGGGTGGGGCCCTCTCTCTGCTCCCCACACTGGGATTAAAGGCATGTGCCACCCAGCTTTTCTGGCATTCTTTCTTTCTTGTCATTATTTTTTTAATTTTGCAGTGTGGAGAACTCAAACCTGGGCCTTGAGCACGCTAGGCAAATGCTCTCCCACCGAGATGCGCATGCAGCCCAGCTGACATTCTTGATACTAAGTGCCAGATTGCTTTTGGAAATGCTTGGGCACTGCCCACCACCAGGAGCGGTGGCCTCAAGAGGGACCCTTAGGCCCTGGGCTGGAGATAGACCTGTGGTCTTGGAGGTACCTTTAAGACGGAGAATCTAAGGTGTTTTCCCTAAAATCTCTGAACGCCTTGAATCTTTTTACATCTGAAGGTCAGGTTTCTGCCCTTTACCTTATCAGCTCAATTTGCTTATGGATTTAGGGTATCTTTAAGGGATTCAAGTGCCGTGGACCTGGAAGAAATAACAAGCCTGGGGTGTAAAGATGGGGAGCATATGCACGGGTCCCTTGGTCAGGGCTCGGAATTACAGTTTCCTTGTCTTCTTCCTGCCTACCTGTGCTTCTTCCGTATCACACCTCTCAGCCATCACCACGATGGGTTTGGCAACATTTCTACCAGCCCTAAAAGAAATCCTGTACCTATCAGCAGACAGGCCACACTCCCGACCCCCGTCCACCTCCCAGCTTTGTGGGTTTACCTATCTGTTCCTTTCTGAGAAGTGAAATCACACACTCTGGCCTTGGAGCCTGGCTTCTTGCACCGAGCACGCTGCTTTCGAGGTTCCCACGTGTCGCGCCTCGGGACTCAGTCCTCTGGCCGCTTATGGCTGGATATTTCATTGCGTGGCTAGGCCATGTTTTGTGTATCTGCTTATCTGTTTGTAGACATTTAGTTTGTTTCACTTTTCAGCTATTGCAGCTAATGCTGCAGGGAAATCTGTGCCCAGGGTTTTGTCTGACCCCTGTATTCTGTTCTCCAGGGCAGACGCCCAGGAGCGGACTTGCTGGATCCTGTAGCAATTCCGGATGTGACTCTCACAAGCTCCCACGCTGTCCTCAGTGCTGGGGGGCACGCACTCTCCCTCTCACCAGCCAACCACGGCTGGGCAACCTTTGTTGTTTTCTGCCTTTTTAACTCTGCCCTGGTGGGTGTGAAACAGCAGCTGTTTGGGATTTAGATTTTCATTTCCTCCACGTGCACGCATTCTTTCTTGGTGGAAGTGAAGCTTAAAAAGTGGAATGTTTCAAATAAAAGTTTGAATAGCTGTTATCTCTCTTTTTAAAAACATTTTCATATTTTACTGGTACATTTAAGGTATACAGTTTAATGACCTTCATCATTGGAAATCTGCACCTTTACATAATCTCTTTTGGTTCTTATTTTTTTCCATTCCCCTGCCCTCCCTTCAACCCCTCCATCTCTCCCTATTTACAAAGACTTTGTTTCCATTTTTTCATTTTCTCATATTAATTTCATTCCCTTCTTTCCTTTCCCCTACCCCTCCTACTTCCTTCCCCTTTGCCCCTTTTCTTCCTATTTCACAGTATCTATTATACATTTTAGTGCTTATTGACACTTTCAGTTTCTCACACTACAGAAACTATTCGGTATTTAACACATGTGTCCTATTTATTTCACTTAAGATTATTGCCTCAATGTCCATCCACTTAGCTATAAATGTTTCCAGTTTCTCATTTTTTATGGCTGAGTAGTACTCCATTTTATAATGTCCCCGTGTGGACTCCTGCCACCACCTTCTTCCAAACAGCTCCCAGTGGAGTGGGGTTGGCTAAGGGGCTGAGGGATCCCCCTCCGCCTGGCTGTCCTTCGCTGCAGGTTCCTGTCCTCCCACCCTGGAGCACACCAGCCCTAGGTGAGTGGCTGGAAGAGGAGGGAGACTGGCCTCTGAGAGGACCCTGGATCCTGAGAAGGGCAGAGGGGTGTGGGACGCAGATGCACAGGCGGGGAGCCTGTGTGCCGATGGAAGCAGAGAGGAGGACCCGGAGTCCTCAGTAAAAGACCAAAGACTGGGAGCCGGGGATTTAGCTCAATGGTTTCGCCGACTGCTGCGCAAGCGCAAGGACCCGAGTTTGATCCCTGGTACCAAAAAAAAAAAAGACCAAAAAGTGAGGAGCGCTGGCCCCCACCTTCCCGAGCTGTGCAGCCCGGCTGCAGCAGGAGCACAGGGCTTCCTCTTGCCGCCTCCTCCTGTGTTCATGTTCTCACTGCTGTCACAGACACCCACGATGAAGGCCAGTCCTCCAAGGACGGCGAGGCAGACACGGGGAAGCAGAGGCTCTGTTCCTTCTCTCCATCACCAGCCCCCAAACAAAAGACTCCCTACACTGTACAGAAAAATACATTACTGTGGATCTGATGGAGCAATAATGCCCAGGGCAAGACTTTGCCTTTGCCCCCACTATGCTGTTTTCTTTTTTTTTACATAAAATGTTTTGTTCCAGAAATGTAACCATTTGAGCTGCATGGTGTTCCTGCCCAGTGTAGCAAAATGTTCTGTAACTGCTTGAGCTGCAGTGATGTTCATTTCAAGAATGTTCTGTTAACTCTGTCCCTCCTCTTGTGTGAGCATGCTCACCCGGCATGTGGGTCCCCCACCCCCAGATCTCTATATAAGGCTGCTTCCAAATCTGCTCGGTACTCAGAATTCAGAGTGGGCAAACTGCTCTGAGCCAGCCGGCTACTAAAGGTTTTCTCCATCTCTTCGAGTAACTTTTAGATTCAAATTGCTGTAGCTATAAGCTCTTGAGCTGTGGCACTGCAGCTGTAGCACTTGAGCTGTAGCACTAGGCTGTAACACTGAGCTGTTTCTCTTTGCCACAACATATCCACCCACATTCTTTCCTTAAATTTGGCAGGGATCTGGGGTATAAGATAAGAGATTTTTGATTTGCCCAGTTATTTGCCTAAGTGGACTAATGTGGGATAAATCTACAGGATGACAGCGATTTCTAGATAAACATCATTGCGTCCTAAAATGTCCAAGGAAAAAAGCTTCCTCGTTCAGATGTCAGCCTGCTTTCATTTCCATTCTAACATTTCTGCTTTACCCGGGGAATTATGCAAAGCTTCCGACTGCATGAAGGTCCAGGGGACCACTGTGTAACTGAGTTTCTTTCCCAGGAGAATTAAGGGTGACTTTGGGGTGGTGGGGGTTGGCAACCATGACGGGCTGGGAGAGAGGCCTGGACAGAGTCGCCCTCAGTGCCTCAGAAGGCTCTGGGCCTTCAGACACCGTGACGTAGCACCTCTGGGCCCCAGCACCCGTGAGACACAAGTCTGTGTGGCTGTGAGCCCCGGGTGGGGACTCACGACAGCAGCTTTAGGACACTCCCCTCCTCAGCATGTGGGAGTTCAGATGCTATACCCAGGACGATCCCAAGCACACAGGCGTGGCCGGTTAGCATGGAGTGTCTGCCACATTATCTTTTACTTATTTGTAATTGTTTGGGGTGTTTTTTGAGATAAGGTCTCACTATGTAGCCCAGGCTGGCCTTGAATTCCTCCTGCCTCAGCCTCCAAAGAGCTGGATTATAAGCATGCACTGCTGCGCCCTCCACCATATTTTGAGATGCTGTTGGAACATGTGAGTTGGCTCTGGCGGGGCAGCACTTCAGTTGCTCCTTAGGATGAGGTTGTACCTGCTCTGTGTCACCCACTGTCCCTTTGGTGTACAGCTTTGTGTAGAGTATGGGGCCCAACGTTCAGGGAGGGGGAAGGACAGACAGTTGGCCTTAGCCATCTGGGCAGCCCTGGGTACCTCATCTCAGCCTCCCCTGCTCTGAAACAAGATGTTTCCACTGGGGCCTCTGAGGGTCACAGGGATGGCCTGGCTTCCAGCTGGAAAACACCATGAGTGACAAAGTACCAAGTGGCCACCACCTTCCTGGTGCTTACTGGTGGGCCTGGAGATACTGGTGGCTCCACTTAGGAAATTACAGGTGCTGGGATTACACGTTGTGCCACCACACCCTGTTTAGAGGCACATTTTTATGGCCTTAGATCTAGGTATGGCATTAAAAGCATAAGCAACAACAGAAAAAAACAATCTACATTTTACTTCAAATTAAAAACTTACAGGGCTGGGGATTTAGCTCAGTGGTTTCGCCCCCTGCTGTGCAAGCGCAAGGACCAGAGTTCGATCCCTGGTACCAAAAAAAAACCCCCCAAAAAACAAAAAAAAAACAACAAAAAAACTTACATGCATCAGTGCTCACCAGGAAGAACAGTGAGGTGACATATGAAATGGGAAAAGAAATGTGCAAATCATGTATCTAATATGCAGTTAGAAGTTATTTCATGAAACAGTCAAAATTCTTTAGAGTGCATCTTTGCAGATCTATCTACAGAGAAATTTTTAAATGTTCACAAAAAATCTTGCACACAAATATCTGCAATAGCAAAATAGCCAAAATAATACCCAAAAGTTGTAAATGACCTGACTATGCACCACTGATAAATGTGAAAATGCTTATATCCATAGAATGCTTATTATTCAGCTATGAAAAAGGTGAAGTATTGATACTATCTCAACTTGGATGAATCTTGAAAAGAAGCCAGGCACAAAAGGTGACATGCTGCACAATTCCATTTATCTAACAAGTCTAGAACGGGAAAATTCATAGAGACAGAAAGTGGATCAGGATGATAACTTTACTGTAGCTAGGCAGTGATGCTGATTGCAAAGCCTATGTATGTTCTAAAAACCACTCAACTGTATTAGTTAGAGCTCAATAACAAAATAATATGGCTTAACATTTTTATAGTTTATCTCTGAATATGATGCACCAAATAAACAAGATATTGTTCTCCTTTACTGAGTTCCCAAGGAGCCATCAGTGGAGTAGCCTGGGTGGAGTGATTTGAGTTGCTTCCCTATTTGCCTGCTGCACATTTTGGTGTTGCTGAACATCACCTATGGACAGGGAGGATAGTCTCTTCACCAAGGATCAGGTCCTATGTGTAGCTTCGGTTTGAATCTACTATTATCCTTTTCTTCTCATAGTCCTGATGCCTGCGAGCTATCGGGAAAAGCCTTCATGGGGAGAACAGTAAAGGAAGATGCCCAAATCATGACTGCCCGGGAAAACTTTGGAAGTCCTGACCGCTAGGTGCCCAGGGAACTGCCCGAATCAGACAGTGGATGGCACGTTTGCAACACCGCGAGGCTGACTGTGTAGAGAAAGTCGCCCTGTTCAGACGAGGGATCGGAGAAACCAGCACCGCCCAGTGGCGGAGAGCAAGGGTGCTTGTCCCGACAGCCGGGTCAGAGCCACGTGTGGCTGCAAGTGTTACCTGCCCGCCCCGATGGAGAAACGTCAACAGCACCTGCCGATTGTTTATCATGAGGCTGAAATGAATAAACACAGACAAGACCTGAAGAAAAGCCACTGGTGCTTGTGGAGGGCCCCAGCCATGACGTGTCCGGCAGAAAGAGCAGGACTTGGGGCAGTGCGGCCCCAGAGAGGGGACATAGTAAGCGACAAGGCCGGGGAAGTGGTGGCTCCTTCCCTACCCTGGCGGGGCTGAGGGGTCTGAGGCTTCACCGCTCTCAGAAACCACTTCACGTCTGCGGGGAGGTGGTAGAGCAGGGCTGGGACTCCCATTGCATGGGTCCGGGCCCTACAGTTCAGAGAGAGGAAGGGACTGGCCTAGAGCCACAGCACTGAGTGGGGATGAATCTGAGGCAGCAAATGTAGTTGGTTCCCGAGGGACAGAGATCCCCGAACCTCTGCACACACTAGATTATGGCCCGGATGCTGAGCGCCGACCAGAGCACTCCTTTCCCAATTCCTCCTGCCCCAGAGTGGCTACAGGGCGATGCTCGGCAGAAGTGCTCACCCCAGGTTATGGCCCCAATCCTGCCTCAACTCCTGCCTCTACGTTTCAATCTGTGACCCCAGGGCAATGTCTTTTCACCAGAAGCAGCCCGGCTGAAGGCTCAGGGAGTCCAAACTCCCCTTTACCCCAGCACGGACCCCTGTGGTCAGGTGTCCGTGCTATGTAACTGCCCAACTGCCTCAGAACTCAGAACGTTCCAGACCAACTGCCCAACTGCCTCAGAACTCAGAACGTTCCAGACCAACTGCCCAACTGCCTCAGAACTCAGAACGTTCCAGACCAACTGCCCACCTGACAGTGGTATAAATAGCTTCACCCAACTGACAAATCTAGATGAACAAGTTGACTGAGGGCTAGGAAGGTGGCCTGCAGGGCTGGGGTGTAGATGGTTTAGTGAAAGTCTTGTAGGCTCTGGGTTGACTCCTAAACATCTGAAAAGGAGGATGAGCAGCTGGACCAAGGCCTGGCTGTGGCTGGGTAGTACTGTACTTGCTCTTAGATGGCACCTTCCTGCTCAGACCCTTCCTCCGCAGACTCCAGTCCTCTGTGCATACATCAGCCACTCCGTCTCCGAATCCTGCTTCACTGTTGCAGAATGGAGGCTGCAGGGCAGCAGTTAGGGCAAGAGGTCTGTGGCTCATGCCCGTTTTGGTGCTGCAGAACCTCTGCTGGGCACAAGCAGGTGGTTTCCTTGGCCCCAGTTCCCTTTTCAGTGTGTCTTGTGTTGGAAAGTTTTGCCCTGCTTTTTCTTGGACCCTTGAGTCTCCATGGGGAAAATACATAGCACGTGGGGCCATGTTTCCATTTTGTTGCTCGAATCTGTGGGAAAGAAAGAATCCTCCTTCTGTAGGTGCCACTTCTGTACTCTTGTCCTCCTCGTCCTCGGGAGGAGCTGAAGCGGGCTGAGGGAGAGGGCTCTTATAGTGGGTGCAAGCGTGAAGTACCCCACGGGTGACGGGGCGCAGCTCCATTGGGAGGGGCAGTGGGGACCTGAGAGGTGGCTGATGGCCCGGGCCTGCTTCTTTGTCTCGTGCTGTACTGCTCCATGGCACGTGTGGAGCAGCCTGGGAAGTGCCTGGTGCACTAAGTGCACACAGGAGCCCAGACCTCCAGTGTGCGGAGGCCTGGGCCAGATGAGGGGTGGCTTCCTCTAGCGAGGAGCGTGGCTGGCTGGGTTGGTGGTTTGTGCCCAGTCACAAGTTGTGGATGGGGGATGGCCACTTGGCAGCCTGCACGTGCACGTGACCTTTGTAGCACAGGAGGGGTGTCTGCTACTGCCCGTGACCCCCATAGGAGGATGGGGTGCATCTCTGTGTGGTCAGTTGAGTGTCTTTCTGCTTATTGACCAAGGCAGTGATCTCTTGGACTGAGGCTCCCTCAGGTGGCTCTAGGACATCTGGCAGGTCCCCGCCTGTGTCTGAGTCCTTACTGTTATCCTTGGTGTTGGACCTCTTCTTGGCTCCTCCCACCGTTTGAGGACTCAGCACGATTTCTTGGACTCCCAGCTCTCCCACCCCAGAGAGATAAGAGATTGAGGTCATGGGACAGGGCACAGTGTGCAGCCACAGCTCCCACCTCTTGCATCCTGGGCCCGTGTGGGACTTGGAGGGAAGGGAGGGGTCGTGGATGTAGCCATGGTGAGCAAGGGAGGCGTTGATGGCGGTGTCTCCATGGCCTGCTTCTGCAGCTCTATCAGGCACCTGCACACACTGTCTCCTGCTGAAAAGTGCTGCTTGTGCAGCCCCTCATTTCAGCGTGTTCACCCTGCAGCTGCACGTGTGCTGCCTGTTGGGGTTGGGGAAGGGGGTCAGGTCAGTCCAGGGGCGGGCTGGGGCTCAGGATGCTGGGACCCCAGGGTCCTTCCCTCTCTTTCTCCCTAAACCACTGTTCTAGGCAGGGCTCCGCAATTATGTCAGGAAGGCCCATCTTTGCTGGGGGTGTTTGAGCCATGGGGTAGGCGCGGAGCTGGGAAATGCCCTCTGGGTTTGGAGGTAACAATAAGGGGTAAAGTGTCGCCAGAGCCTAGTAAACCAAAAGGAACAGGAACCAAGGCTTTGAACACCCTAGGGGCACAACCCCAAGTTGCCAGTTGCTTGAATACTCTGAGAATCATGCTTCTGTCAGTGAGGAGGTACAGGGGCGGGAGCCTGACCTGTCTCCTCCCCGGGCTGGCCAAGGCTCCCCCTTCCCTCCCTTGCTGGTACTGACCGGCGCCCTCTCTGAGTCTGATTGGGGCCAGAGGCAACACGACCTTTCCCAGATGCCAGTTACTGGGTGCTATCTTCCCAACACTGGCACCTTGTAGGTCTGAGGTGCTCTCCAGGGGACGGGGGACGTGTGTCTTGGGGTGGGAGAGCTGTGTTGGTTGCAGAAGAGTGAGGTGAGGCCGAGAGCTGTGTAGGCCTCTGCCCCAGCTACTGTGGCGGCCTCAGGGTGGAGGCGATGCTGAAGGGGGTACCTCTGGCTGCAGTGCAGGGCCAGGGGTACCCAGAGGCCCCCAGAGGAACTCAGCCCTCAGGATCCCACCCACCTAGCCCCCTGTCCTTTGCCTCACCCCTTGGCCTGTGACCTCAGGGGACCTCCACTTCTTTGACTCCAATGACTCTTCTCTTTTCTTTGTGCTTTTTTTCTGGCCAGCCAGCCCGGGCCCAGGGCCATCATCCTGATGCCCGATCTCCTGGCCCTCGCCCGTGCTGCTGGATAGGTTGTCTTTGCTGACTGCATGTTGCAGCGAGGGACTGGATGGCCAAGTATCATCAGCCTCCCTCTGACTTTGACAGGCTGCTGTGCTCTGTGGCAGGTGCCAGCAGGTGATGCCTCTCTATGGCCTGGGCCAGTGAGCGCTGTGGAGCAGCCTTGGCTATGATTTCATCCCTGATCCTCTTTCCCTCTGCAAAGGACACAGGAATGCCAATTCAGGATCAAGGCCAGCTCCCAACACTCTTCCTCTGCCATGGCAGTAATGAGCAGGAGCCAGGGTGCCCTTGCCCCCAGTACTCCAATTACTTAAGGAACATGGGACACACTGTGCTTTACTTTCAACTGTACACTAGAGGATAGCAAGACTAACCCCATAGGTGGCTAAGACAATGGACTTAGCCTGCCTTATCTGGGGGACAGATTCAACCGGTACTTGGTATTACAATTACTGTTGGGTGAAGGGGGTGCGATCTTAGGTGCCAGGTGTCCCTGTTCTGATTTCTGATTGTACTCCCATCTCTCCATGTCCTTGAGGAGCTGGCTGACACCCCAGGGGCCACTGGTGACTACAGAACAGGCAGCACCCAGTGCATGGCGCATTGAGCAGGGCAAAGGGGAGGACAGGACCTTGGGCTGGGTGAGCAGTGTGCATGATGCCAGGCAGGGGGCACACGTACCCTTCTGGGCCAAGGGGATCTCCAAGAGCTTTTCACTGCTGTCGGGGAAAGAGGTGAAGTGGCAGCCCAGGCTGTCTGCAGGTGGGGCCTGGAGTGAAGTGGTTGGGAAGAGGAAAGTTTTGAACCCAGCAGGGACCCCATGTCCCACTTGGCAGAGGCAGCAGGCCTCAGGGTGGGTGGCCGTTTTGGAAAGACTGCACTCCGGCTGTTGGGTGTCCACCCTTGTGTGCCCACCCCCAGCAGCAGGCCAGTGGGGCCAGTGGGCGCCTGGAGCTCACCTCCTGGGTCAGGCTGCCAACCGGGATGGGAGGTGGGATGGGAGGTGGGATGGGCCCAGAGGAGCTCTTCGCTGGCCAGGCCCAGGGTCTGGCCGTGTGCACAGAGTGGGCTTTACTGACAGTGGCAGAGGAGGATGGGTGGCTGTTGACCAGGCTGGTGGCACTGAGGTCCGGCCCCCTAGGGGAGAAGCTGTTGGTGGGAAAGGAGAAAGAACCCGGGAGTCCCGGCTCCAGACCTTCCTTTTGTTAAGCCTCCATCTTCTCTGTTGACCCTTACAGTGCCCTCTGCCCCTGACAGGTGACAAAAGGAAGTGACCTCACATCTCCGCGGTGAGGGGGGTAGGGT
This sequence comes from Heterocephalus glaber, assembly GCF_053883595.1. Taxonomy (NCBI): domain Eukaryota; kingdom Metazoa; phylum Chordata; class Mammalia; order Rodentia; family Bathyergidae; genus Heterocephalus; species Heterocephalus glaber. The sequence continues at coordinate 2,502,552 of NW_028258173.1, read as the reverse complement.
GGTGTTTGCAGGTGCTGAGTTCAGAATTCAGTGTGTTCACCCTCAGAGTCTAGGGTCAGTGTGATTTCTGCTGGGGTAATTTTGGGCACGAAACTGTCCTAGGGAAGGGAGAACAGGAGTGGACAGTCAGAAGGCTTGATTGATCCTGGACCAGGTGACCGCAGAGGGTGACAGAGGCACACAGAGTGACAAGGGCTGTCACGTGGGCTGGAAGCCCTGGAAGGGCAGTGGGATGGGTTCTGGATCCCCAGGAGGACGCTGCAGTTTGCTAGGCAGCCTCAGTGGCCCGGCCGAATGCCCTGCTCTCCTGGGAGGTCATCTGGGGCCATTTGTGAATCTCAGATGGCCAATCCTGACCCTCAGATCCTGGGTGGGGACAAGTGCCAGTGAGGAATGCCTAGGGATGAGGACCTTACTCGGGCTTGGCAAGGCGTGGGACGGGCTAAGAAGGCAAGAAAGTCAACTTCCTGGGGCGCCGGCCAGCTAGCCTGGTCCCATCCCACTGTGGCTGGCAGCCCTGCCTGGCATATGCTACTCCCAGGGCTGCCCCCGCGCCCACCTTCAGGGCCCTGGAGGACACGTGGTCCATGATGGTGGCCTTCTCCAGGCCGCCCTTCTCCTGCTCTGGCAGGTACACTTTGTAGAGGTTGTACAGAATCAAAAGTACACTTCATAGAGGTTCTCCAGGTGCTGGGGACCGGCAGGTCGGAGTCTGCAGGGGAAGGAGCAGAGCTCGGTGTGGAACAGGGCGCTCTGTGAGCAGCTTGGTCAAGCGGGGTGTGGGCCCTTGCATTGATGATCTGCCTCAGCCTCCCTTGTTGCAGAGGCTGCAATGCTGTTCCAAGTGGCGTAGCACACTATCGCAGGCCAGCGCACGCAACCACATCTCAGTGTTCACCTGGAGCTCGTGTAACTGGCACCGCATACTGAGCAGCTCCTGCTGCTCCTCGGAGCGCATTTGCTATGCCAGTCTCCCAGGTGCCAGCTTCCCGGAGCAATGCTCAAGCACCAGCTGTGGAGGACGCTGGATCAGCACCAGACAGTGACCACCTGCTCTGGCTGTTCTTGCCATTCCAGCCCCTGGACTCCTGGTGTCCAGCAGGCACTCCATGCCAACCTTCAAAGCCATATCTTGGGCCTTGTAACCAAGGGTTGTTGTTCCAAGGTGGTCCCTCTCTGCCCATTTTCTTTGCCCTGACTAGAACCCACCACAGGAGCCAGGTCTGTGGACATCTGGTAGACCCCAGCCCTGTGACACCTTCTGGGCTTATAATACCTCAAACCCCTTCTGGTTTGTGTTTGCCCCCAAAGTGAAAGATCTGTTATCCAGAATGCCCCATGGTGTTAGCTACCGTGTTTTGAGCCCGGGGCATGTGCCAGACATTAGTTTAATCTCTCCAAAGACCCCATGAGGACTGCACCATGACTGCTCCCATTTTATAGATGAGAAATGTGAGATACAGAGAGGTCGCCCAGGGTTTATACCCTGAGGCCCCAGTCTCCCTCCTCCACTGGTCACTAATCACTGCTACTCATCGCCTGTGCACGCCAATCCCTTCTCTTTGTTCAGTTTCTTCTGCTCATCGGCCAGGCCAGTGTTGTTCTCTTGGACTGAGGCTCCCTCAGGCGGCTCTAGGACATCTGGCAGGTCCCCGCCTGTGTCTGAGTCCTTACTGTTATCCTTGGTGTTGGACCTCTTCTTGGCTCCTCCCACCGTTTGAGGACTCAGCACGATTTCTTGGACTCCCAGCTCTCCCACCCCAGAGAGATAAGAGATTGAGGTCATGGGACAGGGCACAGTGTGCAGCCACAGCTCCCACCTCTTGCATCCTGGGCCCGTGTGGGACTTGGAGGGAAGGGAGGGGTCGTGGATGTAGCCATGGTGAGCAAGGGAGGCATTGATGACGGTGTCTCCATGGCCTGCTTCTGCAGCTCTATCAGGCACCTGCACACACTGTCTCCTGCTGAAAAGTGCTGCTTGTGCAGCCCCTCATTTCAGCGTGTTCACCCTGCAGCTGCACGTTTGCTGCCTGTTGGGGTTGGGGAAGGGGGTCAGGTCAGTCCAGGGGCGGGCTGGGGCTCAGGATGCTGGGACCCCAGGGGTCCTTCCCTCTCTTTCTTCCTAAACTACTGCACTCACTTCCTGTCCAAGCACTTCCTCCAGAAAGACCTCCTCCTACCCTCACCCCCACCCCCACAGAGTGTCTCAAGGCTGTACCCCAAAGATAGTACCAGGTCCTCCTTGTGCCTGAGTCTCCCGCCCTTACAGCACCTCGTGCCAACCACAAAAAGGGGATGACCTCACGCCTTACAAGTTAGGCTCTAGCGTGGACCCCGCACAGCTGAATGTGCCGTGTGGTGTGTGATCCCACTGATCCCCAACTCCCCAGCAGAGATCAGCATCCCACTTTCCAAGCATAGGTTGGAAGGCTCAGAGCAGCTGAGCAACAAGCGCACGGCTACCCAGCCCAAGAGAGCCAGGCTCAGCACTCCTTTGCCCACTCACACACCTTGGATGTGGCTGATATCAGATATCACCCTGCTCTAGGACCGCCTCCCCGGATTCAGCAGTGTCTCAGCTCTGAGCAACCCTGCTCCTTCCCCAGAGTGGCTTTATATGGCTTCTCGATACCTACAATAAAAGTACTTTCAGTTTGAGTTCCTCTTCCTCTTTCTACTTGGGAGAGAGAGACAGGCCTGTCGAGGGAGAGTCTGGTGACTCCTAGACTGCAAACGCACCAGAAGTAACATAAACTGGGGGCTCATCCAGAATGGAAAGATGACCACCTGAGATGCAGTCAGTATACCCAGCCTAAATGGGAGTGAAGCCAAGAGGACACTCCGTCCTCTTGACTTGCTTTCCCAAGGACCCCCTATTTCCCCACCCCCCAGGAAGTCTCTTGGCGGGGGCCCCTTATGGGGGTAGGAAATTCTAGCTTCCTGCTGGACCAAGTGCAGTTTCTGATCATCAAGGAGGAGACTTGGTCTTTTACCTTCATATGGCTTAGTGGTGGATCTGCTTAAGTTCAGGAACACCTGTGGTAAAAGGGGATCCTTCTGGTCCAGTGAGAGTCAGTGTCTCGGGTGAACGGTGATGAAGGAAAGACTCCCATCATGTCTAAGCAACCCCTCTGCCCGTGTGCTCTGGGATGCAATTTCTTCCATCCCATTTGTGATCTCTGTCTCTCCCTAGAAACCAGACATCTCATTACTCGAATGGGCTTTCCCAGTTTGACTGTCCCTTCTGTCAGGCCACCAGTAGGAAATATGATTAGATGGCTCACTCACATCTACTTGGTCTAGACAGAAAAATTTGTTCCCTTTGACTTGTCACCTATTTTGCCATACTCCAGCAATTCCAGATTTTTTTTTTTTTTTTTTTTTTGTATTGTAGAGCCAACTTGGGATCTTGTGCTTGCGAGGCAGGTGCCGGAACCACTGAGCTAAATCCCTGGTCCTCCAGATATTTTTAAGGACATTAAAGCCTGTTTGGGTCCTGGAGAGGACAGTGTCAGGGGGCCCCTTTACTTGTGTCATTTGTGAGGCTTTTACAAACCTACCCCTTTAAAAATATTGTTACAGGCTTGACCATCCAAAACATGATTTGGGGACCTACTTCACCTCACACTTCCCAATTCTCCCCCACAAAAAGTATCTGAGAGCCTCCATGATTTAGCCATGATGGCTCTATTAGGGCCCATACAAGAGAGAGCCTTACGGGAATTATATGTTTTTGAGAAAGGATGGCACCAATGTTACTTGGGATATAAGAGAAAGTATTTCAGTCCCAGACCTCCCAGGAGTAGAGGAAATTTACTCTGTTAAAGGCTTTGGTAGAACTAACCCATGTAGCAGGCAGGGCTCGGTTTCCTGGGCCCAGATCCCAGGCTGCAAGGTAGGAGACACCCTGCCTGACACAGGTTGGGGGGTGCTTTCATTAGGAATGCCTGTCAAAGGGCTGCCTTGGTTGGCCACTTGGGAGATGAGTCTTGGTTTAAAAAAATGTAGTCTTCCTCTCTGTTTCCTGTCCTTCCTCTCCTGCATGGGAGTCGGGTCCTCAGCCATTCTGCTGCATTCTCCTCTGGAATGTCTCTTCAAACTTGGAAAGGAAGCAAAAAAAACTTGGAAAGATTTAGATTCCCAATTGCTTCAGTAACAGGCTCTTTTATTATAGTGAGGCTCTGGTACAATATGCTTTGGGGGGCTTTCGGGGCTCCCTAAATTTTTTTTTGGTACTGGGGATCAAACTTGGGACCTTGCGCTTGTGAGGCAGGCAGCGGAACCGCTGAGCTACATCCCCAGCCCCCTAAATTGTAACAGCATTCCTCAGTGGGATCTTTCTGTGAGGGAGAGGGAAAGTGAAATGAAGTGCCGTATGTCCACCTTTTTTTCAGCCTTTGGGACTATCTCAGTGTTCCCTTGAGCCCTCTCTTGACTGCTGGAAACCAGGATTCATACAGGGCCAGGGGCTAAGAAGGACAAGAGGGGCGCTTCAGGGAGGGGAAGTGGCAGAGTACTGCCGCTGGGAAGCAATATGAGGGAGAAACCAAGACAGGTCCCTTTTACTTACACTCGAGAAAAACCAGTTACGACTGGGGAGCTCTCACAGATGACCCAGATGAATATGTAAGAGCTTTGGGAAGGGAGCTTCTCTGTTTAGGTTAACCTATTTCTCTTCAGTGAAATGCTTAATCAGGGAGAAAGAAAAAAAGACTTTCAGAGGTGACAGTTATAGCTAACAAAGTGTCAGCCCCCACAGGGGATGAGGTTTGTCCCTCATCCAAACCTCAATGGCTCTATGAAATGCCTCCTGAAAAAAAGGCCCGCTTGCCCTTCTACTACTTCAAGGAGAGAATAGGAAAACAGGAGTTAAGCCCTTTCCCTATGCAAAATTAGGACAGGTTTGTCAGAAAGAAAGGAAGCCCTCCCCTCAGTGTTCTTACAACAAAGGGGTGCCGTGGTCGACACGCATATCTGAAAGTGCACCAAATGAATGCAAATCTTGTATGCTCGTCTGCCTGTCTCTCCAATGTATGCTAGTAACAGGTTACAACACCTGTGGCTACTGTGTTTAAAGGTACTGTTTTTGGAGCTCAATAATTTCCTTTTATGTCTTTAGCTTTTTGGGGGGATTTCCATGGAAAACAATTTACACAGTTTTGCAGGACAGCTAAACTTGTTAAAACATTTAAGGCATATAGTTTAAGATGGCCTCTAAATGAATGGACACTCAGGACATTGTTTCAAATGCTTGTGGTCAATATGGTTACCAGTGGGGTAATTTAAGTAAAGATAAAAGATGTCTTTAAGATTGGCGGCATGTTTCCACTCAGGTTATCTGTCTATCAAAGTGATGTCATTATGGGTTTTTATGAATACAATACCCATTGTTGCCTCCATCTGATAACTTGTTGGAGCTGCTGTTTCTGATCAGTGAAGGACTCTTATGTAATAACTTGAGGGTCTCAGTCAGGAATAGTGTGTTGACTGTTGTGATTTAAAATCATCTGGGAAAATTGTTAGGGTAACTAAGTGGGGATCCTGTGGACTTGGAGGGGTCAGCTGGACTGGACTCCCTTTGCTGGATATAAAGCAGCTGCCAAAAATGGACTCATTTTGGGTTTTTTTTCCAATATCAGTATAACTAGTGATCTCCTTGTACAAGCCTTATAGGAGACTCATTCTAACAAACCTTGTTAAAGATTATTCTAATACATTTGCATTGGCAATCATCAAAATTTTAAGTTCTCTATGGGAAAAAAATGAGGTTTTCTTATTAAAAGGTGCTCAGACACTGTGCAGCCAGGCAATGTCACTCTAGAAGTTAGAGGTTAGACATAAATAACCTATGAGGTACATCTATGGACAAGTGCATTCTACTTGGATGACATTCTATTGATGAATGAAAAAATGGGGTGAAAGTTTGTGCATTTATTATCTTGTAATGGGAGAGAGATGACTATGACTGTCCAGAAGGTTGTTCTGTACTAAGATAAACATTTAAACATGTTTCAGAGGTAACAAAACTTAATGGTTCTAATATAATGATGTCACCACAATTGTTGTGCTAAAATGTTATGCTGCCCTCAATCTACAGTTTTCTCTGTAAGACTTTGTAATTGTTATCTGTTAACATTCCCCAGAAATTCAAGAAAATCATAATTGGTAAGAAATAACAGTTCCCTCGTCATGTAATCTATTTCAAAATGTTTGATATCTAGATAAGATCATAAAATTAAATTTAGTGCTCCCATTACAATACTGATGTAACTAATCCTTCTGGGTATTCAACTGAGGTTCAGGGACCAGAGATATAAAAGAAAACTGGGCTAAGGGAATATTTTGGCCCTGGCCCTTCATAATCAACAAGGACCCAGGACAGGAGGGGACCTTCCCTACAAGATCCTCCAACTTTGGCAAGGAGGTTGGATCCCCCAAAACAGGAATTAATCAAGGTACAGTGTACTAAAGAGGAGGGTCACCAGAGAGAGGAGCATCTGCATGGCTTCTGTCAGAAGCCACATGGTCAAGCAGGAACATGATCCATCCTGGCAGCTGACACTGACAGAGGATTTAAGAGGTTCTACACATGCTCCATAGTACCCACTGGGGAGCCTTAACTGACCTTGATATTTGCCAAAAGATTAATTTTGATAAATACAGGTTTCACTTTAACTTAGTCTTGAACATCCAGCAGAAAAGTACAACCAAAGATATAAAAGTAATAGTAATGTAGACTAGACCTATAAAGGGTGCACTAATCACTTACTCCTGCTGATAGTTTCCAGCCATGTCTGTAGGCAGGTCTGGGAGCCAACTGATTACAATTGTCCTTCCCATTCTAGCACTCATGCTTTGGTCATACATGCTTGGTAGGGTTTGTCTGTTCTCATCCAGAGGCTGCCAAATTCCAAGTGATCCTGCAGACAGTGCTCCAGATGGAGCCAGCCATCTCCTCCTGATGGACATCATCTGCTGCTCCAGCAGATGCCCTCTTTCAGCCAGAAGTAGCCAGAGCGGTCAATGCAGCTGATCCCAACAACATTTGGACAGCCATTTCTAGAGGGAAGAATGTACGGACAGACCCACGCCCCCTTTAAAGGGTGGAAAATGTAGGCTCGGTGTGACTATGAGCAGTTTTCAAACAGCTTTGTGGTTTGAAGCTGACAAGTTGTGATTCTGACACCTGTCTCTGTGCAGGGTAAAACTGTCCCTCCTAGGGCAGGTTGCCATACCTACCCAAATTCCCCTATTAGCCCACAATACCAAACCCCTGTCAACAAGCCCAATATCCAGTCAATAAAGTGTGGACCCTTGGGGTAGTGACAGGACCCCTACCTTGTAAAACAGGACTCCTGCCACAAATTTGGCAGTGTCTTGGCTCCCCAGAGTGGCTTTTTACTGCTTCCTGCAATACCTACAATAAAAGTACTTTTGCTTTGCACTGGTCTCTCTCTCTCTCTCTCTCTCTCTCTCTCTCTCTCTCTCAGCACCGGGGATTGAACTCAGGACCTTGTGCTTGCCAGGCAGGCTCTGTGCTTTTGAGCTACATCCCCAGCCTTGCACTGGTCTTCTCTGAGTGCTTTTTCTTTTTCTATGTTAGAGAGAGACAGGCCTGGTGAGGGTGAATCTGGTGACCCCTAGACCTCAGACCCATCAGATCTAACAGCCTCATTGTGTCCAACTCCACTTCTTCCTATCACATTTAACATGTTTCTGCTAGATCTGTAGTCCTAAAGTGCTGCTTCTGTTCATAAACCTGCAGTGGCTCCCTACTGCCTAAGTGGAATGCCTTAATTCCTTTACCTGGTGTTACCTGCCTTGGTGCCAGGAGCTTGAATCTGGACCCAGGAAAGCCAGCCGAGAGGTAACATGTTCAGCAGAGCCAGCCAGGAGGTAATATTTTGGCAGGGCCAGCCAAAAACCAAAAACATTTTGGTGGCCAGCACAAGAGTAAAGCTTAGATATTCTGTTAGGGTAAACCGAGGTATGACTGAGACCACTGGAGCAGGCCAAAATGAAGCAACAAGTGAGGTTTTATTTCCAATCTGGGTGCAGGTGAGTCAATGGCAAGAAAGCCATTGACTCTGGGTCTTTGGGCAAAGGGAAACTTTATAGGGGAGTTTGGGTAGGGGAGGGATAGTGCCAGGAGGAGTGGGAAATTTTTGTCTTGGGGTGGAGGAAGTCTTGTAGGGCAGAGGAAATCTGGTGGTCTCCAGGGGTATCTGGATCTGCAGGTGTTGCTGTGTGGGGCAGGCTGTTTATCCTGAATCCTGGCCTTGTCTTCCTGTTATCTTTTGTGCCTTGTGAAATGTGACTGGATTGCCTGGGCTGGGGTCTGATATTGGAGACCCAGGTAAGGGCTATGTTGTGGAAAACAATAAGCCCTGTCTTTTTTATCAAATGGGATTGTCTCTGCCTTGGGCTCTAGCTCAGCCTTGTAGGGATAGAGACCCATAGGCAAGGAGAGATGAGGAACCCCCCCCCCCCCATAGCCGGAAGAACAGGCTTAACCATCCCTGAAAAGTGGACCGTCTGCCTCTGCACCTCCTCTTCGTGGTGCACCCTGCAAAGCTTGGTTTGCTAAGATCAAAAGGAAAAATACCTTGGCCCTGAGGGTAAAAGGGCCCCTGAAAAGACCCTTCCCTGTTGTCCCTAGTAACAAGCTAAGTTAGTCATTAACCAATCAAGTAGGGGCGCCCTCAAGCCCAGAGGCAGGATAGGCCCCCACTACTATAAAACCAGCATTTTGAGCCCTCCTTCAACGGTGGCTCGTTTCGGGACCCCCTGCCTGTCTCTGAGAGAAGGTAGCTGTACTCTGGCATGCTTGCTGAATAAAAGTACAACTTTCCCTCTACGCTTTCGGTCTCTATGTGATTCTTCCACAACCTTCTGCTTCATTGTCATTGGAGAGTCAGGCCCAGGACTGCCGGGACTCTCCACCTGTCTCTGCCCGTGACAGCCTGAACAGCCTTTCCTGAACACACTAGTCACAAAGTTGCTTTCACAGTTCAAACCCTGGCAATACAGGTATAAACTAGATAGCTTATCAAGAGCCAAGGACTTTCTGTTCTCTACATTTCCCCTTTGTTCCATGCCCTTCCTCCTCAGTAAGCTTTCTGATTCCTCCTTGCCACCTGAGTTAGCCAATCAGGATAGATTGTGAATCTTCTACCCAGCCAGTGGGGAAGAGGTCAGCTAGCCCTCCTCCTGTGTTAGGGATAAAGGAGCCGACTCTCCTTTGTTCCATGGGCCCTTCTGCAGAAGTACACTTTTGCCTTGCTGAGTCCTCTTGCTTGTTGTCTAAGAGCAAATTTTACAGCACCAACAATTTGAGTCTGGGGCCTATTTTTAACAGTGTTTCTCTCTGCAAGGTTTCTTTTCTTCTGTCCTGTAGTTTTGTGGCAAAGCAGAACAGCTCAGTGCTACCACATCCAAGTGTTACAGCTCTGAGGCACAGCCAAGGGTCACAGCTTTGTGTCTCAGCCACTGCAATTTGAAAACCCAAGCACCAGAAGATAACTCAAAGAGGTGCAGGAAAAACCTTTTATTATGCCAGCAGGCTCAGAGGAGTTGGCACTCAAGTCTTGAGCACTTGACTCAACACGGGAGCCTCTTTATATAGGGGTCTAGGAGTAGGTGAGCAGGCTCAGAGAAGCAGTGGGGCGGAGTTCACAGAACATTCCTGAAAGGGGTGGAGTTAATAGAACATTCTGGAGAGGTCAAGCAGTTCAAGCAGTTATAAAACATTTTGATACATTGGGCAGGAGACTGTTAACATTTCTGGAACAAAACAATTTGTGGAAAAAGAACAACATGGAAGCAAGGCAAGGGCCTGTGTTACTGTACAGTATTGGTCTATCAGTAGTCCATCCCCTAAGGCAGGGAATGCGGGGACTGTTCGCAAGGGAGCCAGGGGACTGTGCTGCCTTTCTAGCCCCGGGGGATGTGGGAAGGCTTTTCTTTTTGTTGTAGACACTTTGCTTCTACTCCTCTGGTATCCTTCCGTTTTCCATGCATTTGCTTGTTGTACTTTGAAATTAACCTGGTCACTTTCTCAGTTTGTTTTATTTGTTACTTTGTGGCTTTTTTGGGAAATTTTTGAGTTTACCCTAGTTTTATCAATTACTTTTCTTTCTCCATTTGTGTTGAATTTGTTGGCTACCCCTCTTTTGTAAGACCGCTGTCTTTACCAAAAGCTCTGAGGAGCTGACTATAGTGAAGCACACCCGGGGATCCCAGCGGTGCCTCCAGAATGTAAGACCAAGGCCTTACCAAATGCTCCAAGGAGCTGACTGCAGCGAAGAACACCCGGGAAGGAACACACCGGACAAGTTGGAAAGTGAAACAGACCTTAGTCTGGCCAGACGGCACTCCCAAAGCAAAGTAGCTTAGAGAGGGGCATAGTCCAGAGTCTGAGGCTTTTTTTATAGGGGCTTGCAGGGTAGTTAACAGGCGAAATTTACAGAAGAAGGAACAAAGGTTTAGTGGTCTTACATTTGTATGTTAATTAGCCTGACAGTACTGTTAGTCAGCAGATGCTTTGTAGATTGGTCTATAGATAGTGGTGTCCGGAACAAAGGGTTGGATAATTATGGCTGATAGGGATCTTATCTAGTGTCCCGGAACTAAGACGCATCTTTATCTATTTACTCACATTCAATCACAGGTGGGGCTAGGGGAGTTTTAGGATTACAGAATTATGCAGTCTTACCCTTTTGGGAAAATTGACCCGGTCCCCTCTTATTCTAGCTAATGAAGGGCTTTTTCTTGGTTTGTGCTTTGGTCCGGGTGCCACTATCTTGTCTTGTTGCAGACTTTTACAGGAGCATGGGTCAATGGCTGTCACCTTCTTTCTTTCTTCTCTCTTCTCGGTCTTCTTTTTTCCATTTAAAAAAAAATAACTGGCACAATCTAAGCTTCTGATTTTAAAACAACATATGAGCTTAGGGAAAACCAGAGAGAGGAACCTTTTTTTTCTGTCCCCAGGAACAAAAGTTGTGTACTATCCCTTTAAGTCTGAAAACCCTTGGGAGGGGTGGAGCTACAACTGGAGGCCCAGGGCTGTGCAAACACTGTAGGCTTACTCCCAGTCTGGGCCGGCTTGACAAACACAAGAGAAAAAGCTTGTCCATTTTAAAAAGCCCAATTCTTTTGGGCAGAACTGAGCACCTGCAACACTGCACTGTCTGGTCCAAGAGCCTGCGGGAGCCCAGCACTGGCTGGCTTTTGTGCTTCCCCATTTAAATGCAGATAAGTTAAAGACCTATGCCTGATGCCTGGATAGAACAACATTTAATAGTTAAAAACCTAACTACAAATCACTGAGAATATATAAAACAGCACCATCTCAGTTCTTAGTACATTTTCTTTCAGAGTAGTTGTGAGAGATCTTTTCCCACGTGGTTTCACTCTTGATTGAATAGAGTCATCATGGTGCGGAATTTTAAGAGACCAATTGGCGAAACAGAATTTTTTGTTTTAATCTGTATACTGGCTCAGCTGACTCCTTTCCAAATACTTAGCCTCGGTGAAAGGAAAAGCTCCAGTTTTTTAAAAAATTAATTTTATTGGTATATTTTAGGTATATTTTCCCCCTTCCCCCGCCCTCCCTTCAACCCCTCCATCCCTCCCTATTTACAAAGACTTTGTTTCCATTTTTTCATTTTTTCATATTAATTCCATTCCCTTCTTTCCTTTCCCCTACCCCTCCCACTTCCTTCCCCTTTGCCCCTTTTCTTCCTATTTCTCATTATCTATTATAACTTTTAGTCCTTATTTACACTTTCAGTTTCTCACACTAGAGAAACTATTCCATATTTACATATGTGTGTCCTGTTTATTTCACTTAAGAGTATCGCCTCAGTGTGCATCCATTTTGCTATAAATGTCTCTAATTTCTCATTTTTTTACAGCTTAGTAGTACTCCATTTTATAAAACAAAACAAAACCAAACCAACATTTTCTTTATCCAGTCTCCAGTTGATAAGCAATTGGGCTGCTTCCAAGTTTTAGCTATTACAAATTGTGCTGCTATGAACATGGGTGCACATATATCTCTGTGGTATGATTCTTTTAATTCTTTGGGGAAGATCCCCAGCAGGGGAATAGCGGGGTCAAATGGGACTTCCAGTCCTAGTTCTTTGAGGTCTCTCCATACTGATTTCCACAGTGGTTGCACCACTCTACACTCCCACCAGCAGTGGAGCAGGGTTCCTCTGTCCCCACAGCCCGCCAGCATTTGTTATTGGTTGATTTCATAGCAGCCATTCTTTCTGGGGTGAGGTGGAATCTCAGCATTGTTTTCATTTGCATCTCTTGAATGACCTGTGATGTTGAACATTTTTTTCATATTTTTTTGCTATTTCTACTTCTTTATGTGAGAAATGTCTGTTCATATCAGATGCCCATTTTTGAATTGGGTCTTTATATTTGTGGGGTATGAATTTTTTTTTTAGCTCTTTATATATTCTGGATAGCAGTCCTTTGTCTGAAGTGCAGCTGCTAAAAATTTTCCCCCACAGTGTAGGTTGTCTCTGCTCTGTGGTTTCTCTTGCAGTGCGGAAGCTTTTTAATAGGATGAGATCCCAGTGGCTGATTCTTTGTGCTAGTTCCCGTGCTACTGGGGATTTGTTCATAAAGTCCTTTCCTATGCCCATGTCTTCAAGAGTTCTACTAACTTGTCTTCCAGCAAGTTCAGTGTTTCTGTCTTAATATTCAGATCTTTAATCCACTTCGATCTTAGCTCAGTGTGTGGTGAAAGGTGGGGATCTAGTTTGAATCTCTGACAGGTTGAAATCCATCAACCCTTCTAATTTACTATTTGCTGTTTTATCCTGGCTTTGGAAATCTGCATGCGTGGGTGCACAGCCTTGCAAACGTGTGGCCGGGTTTCTGGTAAAGATCGCACTAGCGTGTTGGAATTTCTGCAGGATTTCCTGTTTCTTTAGGTACAGATAGGGTCTCACCGTGTACCCGGCCCGGCCTCGAACTCACTCTGCAGCCCAGATGGCCCTGGCTATGTCCCTCAGCTTGTTTCTGTTTCTCCTAATCCCCTCCCCCTGCTCCCCTCCTCCCTTCGCCTCCAGCTCCCTTATTCCCGCTCCTATTCTTACTGATGCTGTTAATCTCAGCTCTCGCTATGGCATATGATATTTACATTAACTGAGTCGATAGATTCTCCTACATGGCATATTTTTATTCTACTTGTTTTCCTTTTCCTGCCCCCTCACCCCTTGAACTTTTTCCCTTTTACCACTTCCCTATTGCAAGAGATACATGTCCTAGTCCCCTTTTATCCATCATCTAGTCTGTATTCACTTTGCCTCACTCAAATGAGAGACACCACGTGGTATTTAAGCTCTTGGGTCTGGTTTATTTCACTCACCATTTTCTAGGTGCATCTATTTTTGTACGCATGTCCCAAATCTGTCATTCTTTATAGCAGAACAGTATGCTGTTATATACAGATACCGTATTCTCTTTATTGAATAATTTGTTGATGGGTATACAGGCCGTTTCCAGGATTTAGTTATTATTAGTTGTGCTTCTATAAACAGTGGTGCATGTATCACTGTAGTATGATGTCTTAAGCTATTTGAGGAAAATACCTAGAAGGGAGAGAGCTGGGTTATATGGAATTTCTAATTTCAGTTCTTTGAGAAATGTCTATACTGACTTCTGGAATGTGTGTAGTAGTTCACATTTGTACCAGAAATGAAGGAGGGTTCCCTTTTTACCACAGCCTCACCAGCATTTCTTATTATTTCTTAACGATTGCCATTCTTTTTGGAGTAAGTGAGAATCTTAGCATTGCTTTATTTTGCCTTTTTCTAATGACCAGAAATGTAGAGCATTTTTTCATGTTTGTTGACCATTTGTATTTCTTCATCTGGGAAGTGTCTATTCTTTTCTCTTGCCCATTTCTTGAGTGGATCATTAATTTTAGGTGGTTTAATTTTTCTATTCTTTGTATATTCTTAATATTAGTCTTCCATCTGAGGAATAGCTGGCAAAGATTTTTCCATTTTGTATGCTGTCTCTTCATTCTACTGATTCTTTTGCTGTATAGAGGCTTTTTAGTCTGATATAATCTCCTTTGTTAATTCTTGCCATTCTTTCTTGTGTAAGTGAAGTTCTGTTTAGAAAATGCTTTTCTACAGCTGTTGGGGGTCCTGCATGGAGAGGATCTTACTTAGAAAAGAAAGACATAAAACAGCGAGGCACAGGGGGTCAGAGCTTCAAGCAGCTAAGACAAACTTTATTTTTCTCAGCCAGCTTTTAAGCAATTAGAAACGGAGTGTGTGTATTCGCCTACATGTCAGCACAGTGCATTTCTAAAGTATTAACAGAGTTCTCACGGGAACAGCAAGAAATCATGTACCAAGGACAGTAAACATCTGGGATCCTGGATATGTGCCTCCAGGAGGTTATCTTTAACCTCGTGTTACTAGGTCTCCCTAATAACGGTTCAACCAGAGTTCATATGTCCGGAGATAACGCCTTCATACATCTGTGTCTTCGAGTTTTCCTTATTTTATCTTCCAGTGGGTTTAATGTGTTTAAATGCTTAAATCTTTGCTTCATTTAGATTTCAGGTTAGTAGTTGTTGAGAGATAAAAGTCCAGTTTCCATCTTCTGCACACAGATAACCAGTTTTGCAAGCACCACATGTTGAATAGGCTCTTTCCTCCAACATATACTTTTAGCCCCTTTGTTGAAGATGAAATAGTTGAATGTTTCTGGAAGGGTGTTGTGATTCTGTTCCATTGATCCACATGTGTATTTTTGTTCTAGAACCATGCCTTTTTTTAATCACTATTTTTTTTTTAATCACTATTCTTTGTAGTATAGCTTGAAGTCGGGTATTGCTGTGTCTCCTGCTTTAGTCTTGTTGCTCAAAATTGCTTTTGCTCTTTCTGATGTCTTCTAGTTCCATATGAATCTTAGGGTTGTTTTTTTAAGATCTGTAAAGTATGCTGTTGGTATTTTTCCTGGGATTGCATGGAATCTGTATGAGAGTTTTGGGAGTGTAGCCATTTTGACAATATTGATTCTGCTTGTTGAGGCGGGGTGGAGACATCTTTATATTTTCTGATGTCCTCCTCAGTCTCCTTCTTCAGAGTACTATAGTGTTGTATGTAGATGTCTTTCAGTTTCTTGGTTAGGTTATTTCCCAGGTATTTCATTTTTCTAGAATCTATTGTGAATGGTATTATTTTCATAATTTCCTTTTCATCCTGTTTATTTTTCCTGTACACAAATGATAATGATTCTTGTGTGTTTATCTTGTATTTTGCTACATCACTGAAGTTTGTGATTACTTTAAGAGTTTTTTGGTGAAGTTCTTTGGATCTTCTTTGTAGAGTATGATGTCATCTGCAAATAATGACAATTTGAGTTCTTCTTTTTCTTTTCTTTCTCTTGCATCATTGCCCTATCTAATGTTTTAAGTATGTTGAATAGAAGAGGTGATAGTGGACATCCTTGTGTTGTTCCTGATTTTAGGGGGAATACTTTTAGTTTTTCTTCATTTTGTATGATGCTGGCTATTGGTTTGTCATAAATAGCCTTTACTATATTCAGGTATGGTCTTTCTATACCTGTTTTCTTCAGGGTTTTATAATGAAGGGGTGTAGGATTTTGTCAAAAGACCTTTCTGCCTCTATTGACATGATCATTTGGTTTTTGACCTTCCATTTCTGTGATATATTACATTGATTGACTTAACATATGTTGAACCATCCTTGCATTTTTAGGATGAAACCTGCTTGATTAGGATGTATGATTGTTGGTTTGGTTTTTTTTGTACTGAGGATTGAACTCAGGACCTTGTGCTTTCGATGCAGGCAGCGGAATCACTGAGCTAAATCCCTGGCCCTGACTGTTTTGATAATGTACTGCATTGTTTTTGCTAATATCCTGTTGAGGGTTTTTGCAACTATGTTTATTTAAGGAGATTGGCCTATAGTGCTTTTTTTGCGGGGGGGGGGGGGGTTGGTTGGTTGGTTGGGTCTTTATCCTGTTTAGGGATTAGGGTGATACTGGCTTCCATAAATGTTTGGGAATAGTCCATCCCTTACAGTTTTTCAGCCAAGTGGATGAACACAAAGATTGTTTCTTGTGTTCTACCAGCATAGCTACTGAGATGCATAGCTGGCTACCATTATGCTAACGTACACATTTTCAATAGAAAAAAATGATACAGGCATCTGGAGCCCTGAGTGAGGAACCCAGGGATCTGGGAAGTTATTTGCTCTTAGGTCTTGAAATTTTTCTCTTCAAATTCTCTTTCTATTCTGTTTCTTCTCAGGAATCAAGATTTCTGCTCTATCTTTGCAGGTCACAACTTTCATGGCCCTTCCTTTATGGCCAGATTCAAAATGCTTTAAATCATCCTTCTGGGCTCTTTGCTCTTGATTTTCAACATAAATCTGGCTAAAAGCCCCCCAAATGGCCAAACTGCCACTGCAACATTTGACAGCCTTGAAATTTCTTCAAGATTTATTAGTCTTTGGCCCTTAATCTCAGTCTCAGGCAAAGTTTCTGGACATGAGCCAAATGCAGGCAAACTTTCTGCCAAGGAATAGCACATCATGTGAAATCCATCAGCCCGTGCAGTTCTTCCCAGCAGAAACCTCCGGTGCCTGATCTTTACCAGCATTCTCGTCTTCTGACCTCTGATTAGAATCTCCCCTACATGCAGGCTAAGGCCTTTCAGCTCTCCTTTTTCAGCTGGCATCTCCAAAACTTTGCAAACTCTTCCCACAAGCCAGTTCCAAAGGTTCTTAAACCACATGGTCTGGGACAGTCACAGCAACGACCCCACTTCTCTGGTACCGAATCGTCTTAGTTACTTTTCTCTCGCTGCTGACACAAAATACCCAACATCCAAAGTTAAAGGAGGAAAGGTTTATTTTGCTTACAGTTTGTAGAGATTTTAGTCCATTGTCAGCTGCCTCCAAGGCAGGGTGGCATGTCACAGAGGCAGCAGTTCATGTTGAAGGAAGATAGGAAAAGCAACAAGGGAGAAGACAAGCCACTTCTGTCTCTTAGATTTTATCCAGGCTACTGTGATTAGTCCTTGCCAAACCAGTCAGTGGACTGATTTAGTAATCACACACCCTTAATCCCAGCATCACACCCTGTAGATTCAGCCACCTCTGACTGCATGAGGCTTTGGGGGGACATCTAGACCCTAACCCCAGCACCCATTTCCCCAGAATTCACCGTGAATATACTGCATGAAATTGGAGTGAATTTTGTTCATTTCTTCTTTGAACTCCTCTATTTTCATCACCCCTTTTCAGACCTGTTTATAGATTTCTGCTATCTGGTATTTGTTTTCTTTTCCCCTTTTGTCCCCATGCTCTGCCTTCAGAATGTTGAGGGGCCTTCAGAGGTCTTCTATTTCTTTGCTTCTCCATTTTTCTATGTGTATCTGTGTGCGAGTGTGTGTGCGCGCGCGTATATAAAATCACTTGTGTGTGAACTGTATAACAATTCAGAATATGTAGAAAATATATGAATTTTTCCATATAATATTTTACAGATGTGTACTTTGTTTTTGTGTGATTTGCAAATACTTGAAACTATCTACTTTATATTTATCTAAGGATAAAAATCATTTCTTTATTTGTCATTACATTTAGAGTTGAACGTTTTTTCATAGGTGTTTTTTCTTTTTTTTTTGTACTGCAGATCGAACTCAGATCCTTGCACTTGTGAGGCAGGTGGCGGAACCACTGAGCTAAATCCCTGGCCTTGTAGGCGTTTCTTTAACATATGTGAAGTTGTCTATGTCACGTCTAGAGTTGATCATTTTTACATCCATGTTTCTTCTTTCTTTTTTTGGTACTGGGGATTGAACTCGGGTCCTTCTGCTTGCGAGGCAGGCGGCGGAACCACTGAGCTAAATCCCTGGCACATCTGTGTTTCATTAACATATGTGAAGTTGTTTGTCTATATCACTCTATGCAACAGATGGTATAATGTTTACCGTCTCTAATCCAGTAGTTTATAGTTGATACATAGTTAAATGACAGACTTTTGCGGTTTTTTCTGCTACTGATGTATACCATTCTATACTATTGTATTCTAGTAATTTGTTCTTTAACTTCTCTAGCATGTAACATTGTGTATGAATGAAGACAGTTGTATATGTTCCATCTAACAAGGATTTAGTTTTTCTTTCTTTGTGTTTTTTCTGCCTCCATTGATATGATCTTAAGATTTTGGTTTTAAAATTTTATAATGTAATGGGTGACAATTATTCAGTCATTCAATTTACATATTGTAACTAAGTTCATTGTGTTCTGTAGTCCCAAGTAAATATTATCAATGCTAACATCTGTTGAGTGATTTGCATTATTATCTTGCTGTTATTTCTTTGGTTTTCTGAAGTGGAATATTTCAATATTAAGTTGGGTTCTTCTTTCCTACTGCATGCATTCATTCTTTAAATTTCTCTAAAAGTATCGCAGAAATGGTAACAAGATATACATTCATTTTCAGTTTTCTAAAGTGATTCTTTTATTGTTTGTTTGTTTTGGTACCAGGATCGAACTCTGGTCCTTGCGCTTTCACAGCAGGCGGCGAAACCACTGAGATAAATCCTCAGCCCTAAAGTGATTCTTTTATTTTTTGTAATTTACATTTTCATTAGTACATGTTTTAAGTGCATAATGATTACATTCCTCATGGGAAGTAAGTACATGTACACAACACAGCTCATTTTAATGCTTTTGAAAACCCCTTTCCCTTCCTTCCTTCTGACCTCTCTTCATCTCTTGGTCCTTTTCCCGTTTGCAAAAAGATCTTTTATATTATCAATAACATATATTTCATAAAGCCTTTCATTTGGTAGATGTCAGATAAAAATGATGATTTAATCTCTAATTATTAGTAATTTTCCAAGTATGCTTCTACTGTTGTTCTCTAGTTCCATTCCAACACAGTGTGAGAGGTGACTTCACATGATTTCCCTTGTTTGGACATGTTTGTTACTCCTCTGAACATGGCCCATGTTGGTGAATATTTCTTATAATTTCTGGGAAGACTGTGTACTCTGTAGGTGTTAGATGAAGTATTATGCAATATCCAGTGAGTCTGCATGAGGGATGATATTTCTCATTTTTAGTCTTCCATGATAGATTTTTTTTTTTGGTACCAGGAATCAAACTCAGGGCCTCACACTTGCCAGGTAGGCACTGTACCACTGAGCTACGTCCCTGGCCCCAGATTTCCTTTTTATTAGTAATACACGTTGGCTGTACATGCAGTTTACAATCATCTTGGGGAATGTGTACATGTTTATAATGCAAGTGGTTCTATTTTTGATCCCCTCTCCTCCTGCTGTCCTCTCTCCTCCTCTAAACCCCTTTTCTCATTTCCATTCTTGTTATTATTAACCTTATCTCAGGTTCATGACATATAATGCTTACGTTTATTGAGGCTATTAGGGTTCTGTACTTGGCATAACTTCATTCTACTTCTTCCCCCTCCCCCTCTTCTCTCATCCTTGGTCCCTTGGACACTTTAACGTTAGCACAAGATCTATCCCCTTGTTTCCTTTTTTTTCTGCGTTTATTGTGCTCTTTGTACAGGATGTCCCCAACCGACCAACAAGTCCCGTTCCAGGAAAATGTTCGTAAGTCAGATTCATTCCTGAAAGGCTTTCAGGTGGCGAAGTGAATGTAAAAGACATGAAAGGATCCACACTGGGAGAAACGCTATGTATGTAAGCAATGTGGGAAAGCTTTCAGGACACTGAGTCATTGTAAAACACATGAAAGAACTCACAATGGGGAGTATCCCTATGTATATCAGCAATGTGGGAAAGCTTTTACCACACACAGCTCTTGTCTAATGCATGCAAGGATCCACACTGGGCAGAAACCCTATTTATGCAACCAGGATGGGAAAGCTTTCATCAGGCACAGTGAATGGAAAAAACATGAAAGGATCCACACTGGGAGAAATGCTATGTATGTAACCAGTGTGGGGAAGTTTTCAGGACATGAAGTCAATGTGAAAGACATGAAAGGATCCACACTGGGGAGAAACCCTACGTATGTAACCAATGTGGGAAAGCTTTCTGCAGGCACAATGAATGTAAAATGCACGAAAGGATCCACACTGGCATGAAACGCTATGTATGCAAGCAATGTGAGAAAGCTTTCATGATACAGAGTCATTGTAAAGCACATGAAAGCACTCACACTGGGGAGAAACCCTATGTGTGTAAGCAATGTGGGAAATGTTTCAGCACACACAGTGCTTGTAAAAGACATGAACAGATCCACACTGGGGAGAAACCCTATGTATGTATCCAATGTGGTAAAGCTTTCAGCAAGCACAGTGCATGTAAAATACATGAAAGGACTCACACTGGAGAAAAACCCTATGTAGGTAACCAATGTGGGAAAGCTTTCAGCAGGCCCAGTGAATATAAAATACACAAAAGGATCCACGATGTGGAGAAACCCTATTTATGTAGCCAGTGTGGGAAATCTTTCAGGTGGCACAGTGCATGTAAAAAACATGAATGTACTCACACTGGAGAGAAACCCAAGGTATGTAAGCAATGTGGAAAAGCTTTTACCATATACAAGTATTGTCAAAGGCATGAAAAGACCCCCACAGTTTAGAAACCCTACTCATGTAAGCAATATGGCAAAGCCTTTCCTTACTCTAGTAATGATTATACACTTAAGAAATTAGCTTTTAGTACATAAAGAGACTTGCATTGACATGAAAAGACATTGGGGAGAAGCTCTTTCTTTGTGTACAATATTTTAAAAATTGCAGCGCCTGGGATTTAGCTCAGTGGTTCTGCCACCTGCCTTGCAAGTGCAAGGTCCCGAGTTTGATCCCCGGTACCAAAAACTAAAAAATAAAAATTGCAGTTCACAGGTATTATTACATACCTGAAAGAATTCATAGAACATAGCATCTGAATATAAGTGACCAATATGGGAAATATTTTATTTTTCTCAGTATATTCAAGTTCTTGAAGGAATTCACATGAGAAGAAACCCATATGTATACAATAAATATGGGAAACCCATTTTCCCACGTACCTTGAAAATCCTGAAAGAACTGCCACCGAAGATGTGTGAAAGCTTTTTTTGGTTCTCATGACATCAGAAAACATGCACAAACGCAAAATGTAATTTAGTATAACTACCAAATGAGAAAGCTAAGCTAGATTGACAGGTGAGTTAGGAATGAGATACACTGTTTCAAATCACACGAGCAGAGACAGACTTCTTCCAATATATCTGCGTTGATGGGGTTGGAAAGTGCATAATAATGTTAAATTCAGAATAACAAAGCACCTTGCATCTACCCCTTCAGTACATGGCCTTTAAGGGACATTTTACATGCAACCCATCGCCTTAGTTGTTTGAGTAAAGTGAATTTTATTCATACAATGAAATTTTTTTGAGTCAAATCCTTCATTTGTTACAATGTGGGTTAACCAAGAAGTCATTGTTTAATATGCCACACAGACTAATTAAAGCTTGATCATGCATCTATTTTATCATCTAAAATTGACAACTTTAAAGAATCAGTGTTTAGCGATGGTTGCCACATGTGTGGGTGGGGAAGTTGAGAGATGTTAATGGTAAAACACAGTATTTCTCTTGTAGAATACAAAATGGGATAGATCCCATAGTGACTACAGTGATTGACGCAGTGTCTCATAGCATCACAATTTGCTAAAAGTTGATTTTAGTGTTTTTTTCATATCACAATCACCCAAAAGGTGATTGTGTTAGGTGATACAAACGCTACCAAGGAGAATGTGATAATTTCACAATATAAACAGTAACATATTGTACTGTAGACTGGCAATATATGATTTTGTTTGATTATTTCCAGTACTGGGGATCAAACTCAGTACCTTGCACTTGCCAGCCATGTGCAGTGCCGCTGACATATATCCCAGCCCTGATTTTATTACTTTTTGTTTAATTAAATGAATACAATTAAATTTGGCAAAAATAACGTGACTATGGTTTTATGATATGTCCACAAATCTATCCTTTGAAGAAAGGATAATAATGGATAAAGGATAATAATAAATGTAATTTATTTTGTACTGTATTTCTGAAAATATTCAGTATTAGCTGAGCTGAAGGTTGTGGGCTACTGTTAAACTGAAAGTGTTCTATATTTTAGTTAAATATTTACTTCATTCATTGGAAATGTAAAAGATTTTGAGGCTATAATTTGGAAACAATTAACATTTTCACGAGTTTGTTTCATCTTGTTTTGGCAGAAAGTTGTTGTATATGTGTTCAGAAAACTTTCTACATTTTAAAAGCCCTTAAGCTGGTTTGTCTGATTGAATTCACTGAATATGTTTTCAAGATGAATCCGTTTTCCTACAGATGTCTTGAATTTATCCTTCTGTATAGACAAGAAATATTCCATTATGTATGGATATTGTATTTTCTTCATCTATCTTTTACTGGACATATACGAGGACACAGAGAGACAGCTCTTTGGCAAATGGGAGGGGAATGGGAGGGCAAGGATGGGAAGAAGGGGAGGAAAAGAGGTTTGATGTCATATACCAACTCCCCACAATCAATGGAATCTTTATGTCACAAACATGAACTGAATAATGATAATAATGTTAATGATCCTGAAAAGCAGAAAGAGGGTCCGGAGCCAGAGAGAGAGAGTGAAAAAGCATAGTTTGCCCATGAATCTTGGAATTATACCATGGTAGGATGGTGAAAATTCTCTGATGGGAGACTGGCTATCCCTGAATTGATGATGGTCCCAGGTCTGGAAGACAACTCCATCAATGGTCTCACGTGGGAAAAACGGCATTGGAGAGATTACTGGGATGACATTTCTATGTGCCACGCTCACTGCCATCACTTGAGCTGTTTGTTAGTAGTGCCAGACCTGTACCCCAAACAAAGACAAGGCCGACCTGGCCCCGGAGTACTGAAGAGGGGGCTGACCCCTGAGAAAACTTGCTTATAGGCTTCAACAAACTGCCCTGAGCAGGAGGCTGTCAATACATGTTGCTTGTCTGTACCTTCTCAGAATGGGTTGAAGCGTTCCCCATCTGAACAGAAAAGGCAGGAGAAGTGAAAAAGGTGTTGTTAAGAGATATTATCCCAAGATTGGGACTACCCCTGAGCTTAGGGTCAAACAATGGTCCAACATTCATGGCCAAGAAAATCCAAGGACTCACATGGATGTTAAAGCTGAAAATAGAACCAATAGGGAATGATCAAATTGTCTGGGGTCGGTAACAGGCCCTGGAGGTCTTCAGATTGTGGCTTCCACATCCTCCCATGGAATGATCCTCCTTCTTCTGTCAGTGAGGGATGCCTTGGCTGGTCTGACGATTTCTGTGGGTGTGGCCCATTGGGGAAAGGACCTCAGCATGGCCGCCCTCGGGCTCATTTTAGGTTTTCTCTTACCGTTCCCAATTTTCTAGATCTAATGTGCCTGTGTGAGGGAACCACAGGTTGAATTTAATCTCCTATAACATCTTAGGTTACTGGCCAGGACGCTTGCTCGTGACTGCTTTAGCAGAACGTGGAGCAATTGTATATATCTGTTTCTCGGCTGACATATGCTACCCCGTGCTTTAATCCCGGCCAAGCGCCTATTCGCGGTGGTGAGCACTAATCTCTTACTCCCTCATCAAATGTCTCTGAAGTTATACCGGGAACTCCTTCACATGTATGCTCTCCAGTGGCATCCGCTCTGCGTGGCCTTCCCTCAAATCAGGCTATAAACATCCCCATTCAGGGCACCAGTTATTGAGGGCTGTGTGACCCCCCCCCCCACGAGACTGACGGTACAGAGAGGATAAGAATAAGAGAAGACAACACTCTGACTGCATAAATGGGGGTCTGCAATGGTCAGAGCTCTTGCAAGGCTAAGATCATGAGGCTCTGGCCTCACCACTATTACTGATTACACAGCATTCCTAGAGCTCTGTCTTGGATAGCTCAGTGCTTGCATCCCTGCTTCGAAACACAATGTGCAGTGACAGCAGAGGGGCTGTGTGGAGACAGTTGATTCATGGGTACCGAAGTGTGATGTGTTGGTGCCTGTTTTGTTTTCTCCCAACAGCAGCCTTGTCATGATTTATATCTAAAATATCCCTCAAATAGTCCATGTGTTTTGAAGATTTTTGGATTGTGGGGGTCATAAGCTATAGTCATGCAGCTGCTGCTTTTGCAGCTGCTTTTTGCAGAAAATAGAAGTTACCTCATGGATTTAGAATTTTTCCATGATTCACCCATTCAATTGTGATATTTTTAGATAGAAACTGAGTATAGAGAATGATTGGATCTGAAGAAGCAAAGGAAAATTTAGAAATTATTTGTTTTACATTGAAAATCATTATTTGTAAAAACCCATTTAAAAAGCAATGCAGGAGAACATATCAGCTATGGATACATCCAGAGCATCGCTCTGATTTCATCTTTCTGCACACCAAGGTGGCCACAGAATGGAGCTTTTGGAAAATCTATGTAGCTTTATAATTTCATCACTAAGTAGACTGTTACTTGGTTTAAACTCTTTAGATTTATTTTTTGTTTTGGTACCAGGGATCGAACTCAGGTCCTTGCGCTTGCAAGGCAGGCAGTGGAACCACTGAGCTAAATCCCCAGCCCCTCTTTGGAATTTTGAATACATTAAAAATGATGTTAATATAGAATTTTTATCACATTGAAAAGATTATTTGTGGGTTTTAAAAAATCTCAACCTATTGGCCATAGTTTTGTAGTGAATATCTTATTACAGCACTTTACTCCAATCCCTCTATTCTTGTTGTTTTTTAGGTTGTTGTTTTTGATGTTATTAAACATACCATTCCTTTTGTCAAGTGATAATGAATGAAAATTGTTGACAGAATAATACAAAACTTGGTGGAGTGTAAAGTATGAAAAATTCAAAATTTGTAGAAAAGTTTGTTATATAAATTGGTCATCTAGTGTATCATGGAAATGTGCTTCCTTATTGTCAGATTTGCCAGCAGTTAGGATGATATAAGAAATTCGTATGTGCCCACCTAAGGTGAAACAATTCTTCTTTGTTTTTATTCATACATATTTGCAGTACGTAATGATTATTTTCATTGTGGGGAATTGGTTCATGTACATAACACATCTCAATTCTTATTGTTCCCCTTCCCCATACCAATACTAAAAAAAAATTTTTTGCCAGCATCACCTTTACATATTTATTTTATAAAGTTTTATCAAGTTGGGTCCAGGGATTTAGCTCAGTGGTGCCTCCACCTGCCTTGCAAGTGCAAGGTCCCAAGTTCAGTCCCTGGTATAAAAAAATTTTTTTTATCAAGTTAATCATCAAAAACAGATTAACAGCCAAACTAACAGGCCAAAAATGTTTCAAATGCAAAAGCCTATTATCCTGAATCCAGGAACTCTTTTTAATAAATTGGCCATGCTGGATTAGAATAAATTTTTTCTTGAAAAAATGGAAACAGAGTCTCTGTAAATAAGGAGGGGGTGAAGTGGTTGAAGGGAGGGCAGAGGAATGGGAAAAAAATAAGAACCAAGATACATCATGTAAAGGTACAAGATCCCAGTGAGGAATGTAACTGTATTGTACACTTAAAATGTACCAATAAACTTAGTGGAAAAAAAGAGAATGTTTTCTCTCTCTTTTTAAATCTATTCCCTAACTGTAATTTTGCACTTTATTTGCACTTGTTATTTTTGCATAAAAGAGAAACCATGAGACATTTAAGCTCATGTGTCTGATTTACTTGAGTCAATATTATAGTCTCAAGGTGCATCCATTTTCCTACAAATGAGCCAAGTATATCCTTCTTTATTGCAGAATAGTACTCCATTCTGTATAAATATCATTTTCTTTGCCTATTCATCTGTTTATTGAAATGTAGGCTGCTTCCAAGATTTGGGTATTATGAATTGAAGCACCATTCCTTTATGATTTTATTCTGGGTTGCTCACATCTAGTTGTGAACACTTTTAATAGGGGGTCCTTAGCATATGTGAAATTGTTTATCTCTGTGTCACTCTTTGTGCTGCATATCCTTTAATATCTACAATTTCTAATCTGGTTTACAGTTTTGACAAATTTTTTATATTAAGCTAGGAATGTACACCATGCTACCTTCTCTTATAACTTCAGTAATCTTTTAAGGGTTCTTTAATTTTGCAACGTACATTATGGTGATATATGGCACTGCAGACAGTTCTGTGTGTTCTATCTCAATCACGAAGCCCTTTGTTTTCTTTGTATTTTCTCTACCTTTACTATATAATCTTAAGTTGCCTTAGGTTTTTAATGAATAGATGACAATTATTCAATAGTCCATTTACATATCTTAAATAATTTCTCATTGTGGTCTATAATCCTAAATGATGAGTGAACAATAGAATTTGCAATTATTTGTTGAATAATTTTTTTATTCTGATGTTGTTTTCCTAGTTTCTGAAAAGGAATGTTCAAATATGGAGTTGCAGTATGTGTTCTTTTTTTCATACATGCGCTCCGTGTTTTCAGTTTCTTTGGACCCACACTGTAAAAGAATACTTAGACTCATTTTCATACATTATGAAATGCTTAATATTTTATGGAGCCATTTATTTGACATATATATCATTTAAAAGTTTATGTTTTTAAATTTCTTTTTTTTAGTACAAAATTTTCATTACATGAATCTTAAATTCATCTTGGGGAGCAGGTACATGTACTCAATACAACCTGTTTCTTTTTTAACTGCCTTTCTGCTTCCAACCCTCATCCCTCACTCCACCTCTAAACTCCCCCTTTTCATTCTTTTTTTTTTTAGTACCGGGGATTGAACTCGGGTCCTTGAGCTTGCGCAGCAGGCAGTAAAACCACTGAGCTAAATTCCTGGCCCAAACAAGATACAATTTTTTTTTTTGGTACCGGGGATTGAACTCAGGTCCTTGTGCTTGCACAGCAGGCGACGAAACCACTGAGCTAAATCCCCGGCCCCCCCTTTTCATTCTTGATGTTATTATTCTTGGCTCATGTTTATGACACATAATGCTTGTACTCACTGAGTTATTAGGTTCCAGTACATGGCATATCTTAATTCTTATTTCCCCTTCCCCTCCCACATTCCCCTCACTCTCTTGTCTCCTGGACTCATTCCCATTTGGAAGAGATTTATCTCTTTGTTTCCTTATATCCATCCTTCATTAACGCTGTTGGTTTGTACTTTACCTTCCTCAAATGAAAGGTACCATACTGTATTTAAGCTTGTGTGTCTGGTTTACTTCACTACACACTATATTTTCCAAGTAAATCCAGTTTCCTGTGAATGTCTCCAATTTATCTTTCTCTGTGGCTGAGTAAAATTCCCTTATGTATCCATAGGACATTTTCTTTACCCATTCATCTATTGATGGGTATGCAGAGTGCTTACAGGATTTAGCTATTATGAATTGTGCTGCTATAAACATTGGTAAACATATATCACTGCAGTATGATGTCTTTGGTGCTTAACGAAAGATATACAGAAGGAGGTTAGCTGGATCCTATAGAATTGTAAATTTTAGTTCTTTGAGAAATCTCTATACTGATTCCTATAACGGTCATACTAGTTTCCATCCCGCCAATAATGTAGAATTCCTTTAACCTGGCAGCCTCACCAGCATTTGTTATTCTTTGACTTCCTGATGATTGCCATTCTTTCTGTTATAAGATGGACTCAGCATTGTTTTAATTTGCATTTCTATAATGGCTGCAGGTGTTGAACATTTTTTCTTATGTTTGTTGGTCATTTGTAATTCTTCTGAGAGTGTCTTTTTATTTCATTTCTTCATTGGGCTTTATTTATTAGGTGATTTAATATTTTGAGTTATTTATATATTCTAGATATTAGTTCTCTGTGTGAGGAATACACAGAAAAACATTTTCCCATTCTGAAGGTTGTCTCTTCAGTCTTATTGATTCCCTTGCTGTATAGAGGTTTTTAATTTGATGTAATCCTAAAGTAAGCAAGTTAACCAGAAACCCCCCCCCCCCCAGTAGCCTGCACCTGAACTTTACCCTTTTTCCTCCCCGGACCACTTGTTCAAAGTGATAAGTTAACCAGCACATAGCTTACCTTGTGGTTAAGAACACAGGACAGGACATGGTATACTGAGGCCCTAACCATAAGGATGGGAATTTCCTGCCGGGTCCCCAGATTGGATTTTAATCTAATTTGCAATCTGCTTCTGTACCCCTGTGCTTG
Organism: Heterocephalus glaber; assembly: GCF_053883595.1. Taxonomy (NCBI): domain Eukaryota; kingdom Metazoa; phylum Chordata; class Mammalia; order Rodentia; family Bathyergidae; genus Heterocephalus; species Heterocephalus glaber. The sequence goes on along the minus strand of NW_028258173.1, from coordinate 2,474,306 downwards.
CTCAAAGACGAGTTCATAGCCAGGCGTGGTGGCACATGCCTGTAATCCCAGCATTTGGGAGGCAGAGGCAGGAGGATCACTTCGAGTTCAAGACCAGCCTGGGCTACATAGTGAGTTCAGGGCCAGCCCAAACTACAAAGTTGAGACCCTGTCTCTAAAAACAAAATAACAACATCAACAAAAAGATGAGATCATGACATTCTATTGTGTGGTTTTTCCCTTTAAAAACTGGGCTTTCCTGTTTAATCGGTACCAAGGAAGATGGGAGCTTGAGCTTGTCCTTGATCAACGGCTATTAAAAAGACTCCTTTAATTTGGACATTTTTGTGGTGTGATTTTTTTTGCTGAGACAGCTATAACATTCTTGGAGGCCCCAGTGAGATGTCTCCGCCCCCCAGGTGTCGCCTCACTGGGAGTCTCCCTGTGTAGGCGGCAGGGTGTAGGGGAGGTGCCCCCTGAGATGTTCCAGGGCCTGCAGCCCGGAAGCTGGCGGGAGGGATGTGGAAGGACTGCTTATCTCAACCAAAATTTTGGAGTCCTCAGGAATCCTCCACTTGGAGGTATGTGTCTCTTGTTGTCTGTTTGTGGTTTCTGGTTTGGGGAGAAGGACCACCCTGACGAGGGCCCTTCTGGACTGTCCCAAGTAAAGGTCAGGATGCTGACTGCGGAAGCCCCTGGGTGATGAAGGACTGCAGATGAGAGGTCGGCAGGTGGCCCTCAGTGGCCAGTAGCGGCGATTACAGGCAGCCGAGAGGCGGCTGAAGGTTTTGTTTCGTGCCTGGTTTGTGTCTTCTGTCTACGTTGTCTGGGACCTAAATTTTTTTTTTTTTTTGGTACTGGGGATCGAACTTGGAACCTTGAGCCTGCAAGGCAGCTGGCAGAACCACTGAGCTAAATCCCTGGCCCCTGGGACCTAAATTCTTTTCAATTCTCAATGAAAGGAAATTAGGAAGGAGTGAGATAGAGTTAATTCAGACACTTGGCTTTGGTCAAAAGAGTTGTCCCTTTTGCCTTGCCCTTAAGGGTTTGGCGCCTCATCCATGTCTAATCTCTTCTCGTCACAAGGTCAGTTCCTGCTATAGCTTTTGAGTCTTGGAGAATGATGTTCTCCTCCTCATTCATCACTTCTGTCATTCGCCTTTGCCCTCCGGGAAAAATGCCGCCCTTCATCTCATACCGTGAAAATTTTGTGAGAGGGCCTCTCCTAAAGCTTCACATTTGTTTTCTTATTAGCTCCAGGCTGCAGTTAGGTTGGGCCCTCAAATCCTACAGGTTTCAGTAACTCGCCCCTGACCTTAATCTGATTTCTGCCTTCCACTGGTCTTGCTGTGAGAGGCTTCCCTCCGTAGGCAAACTCTGTCCTCCAGCCCTCCTAGGGCTGTTAAGGGAAAAGGCTTTTGGGGAATTCTTTTGTTTTGAGGAGTGGCGCTATTACCATCACCTCGGTCACCTGAAGGAATATCGAGGTCCAGGTTTTCAACCTGCTCCGTTCCCTAGCTTGCCCCGGTGCCTCATTTGTAAGCAGAGGTTGACTGGGCCCTTGCCACTTGTAAGGGAGGTCTTTTTCTCCTGTGTCCGTCTTGTCTCTGGGGCAGTCGGTGCTGCTGGCACTCCCCTTGGAAACCCCCTAATGCCTTCTGTGCCGTCCTTGGGCTCTCCTTAGCCCTTAATGACCCACTGTTGGCCTATAGGTCAGCTTTTTTGGACGTTCAGGACTCAAGACAGATTCACCTGCTGTCTCACCGTTCCTTGGACCAGGACTCCTCTTGAATTCAAGATTTCTCTTGATCCTTTTCTTGACTGCTTGTCTGATTGTGTTTTTCCTTTTGCTGTGGGAGCTTCCCAGGTTAAATCCCAAACTCCTCTCCACTGCATGTTGTCCCACTTCTGTCAGGGTTTTTCTGGCCAGTATGATGTGGCTATGAAAAAGAGCTGACTATGCACCCTATGTGAAGTAGAGTGGCCCACTTTTTTCCTCTGGAGGTGGGGTACCAGGGATCGAACTCGGGTCCTTGTGCTTTTGAGGCAGGCGGTGGAACCACTGAGCTAAATCCCCGGCCAAGTGGCCCACTTCTAACGTAGGCTGGCCAGATGTAGGGTCTCTTGACCCTCAGGTGGTCCGCAGAGCATGGGACATAGTGATTGGAAAACCAGGCCATCCTGATCAGTATCTACAGTGACTCCTGGTTGTCACTCAGCTTTCATTTTCCACCTTGGCTATGAGCCTGTGCCGTCAATTAGTGTGCAGAGTGGGTACCATTCACCTGCTCCGCTCCTGCAGCCCCTGGGACTCGATGACTCCCCTGGCTCCTACTGCCGTCGGGTGATGGGAATGATGAGTTGCCTCCCCTATATGACCCCCTCAGACCTGTAGCCTCCCCCAAAGTCTCTTCCTTGGGACCCTCATTCCCTGGGGAGGTTTTGTCTCCCCCCAGTTCTTGTCTGAGGTCTCGGGATCAGGCTGCTCGGGGAAGCTCCACGGCTCTGAAGAACAGCCTGCCACTCTCCTTCCCTTGAGGCAGGCGCCTCCCTCAGGAAACTCTGAACGTCCTTTTCCAGTATATGCTCCCTTCTCTTCCGCAGATTTGTACAATTGGAAATACCAAAATCCTCCATTTTCTGAGAAACCTCAGGCATTGTTGGATCTCTTGGATTCTGTCCTCCAGACCCACCAACCTAGCTCGGATGACTGTCAGCAGTTACTGACATTATTTACTGGGGAAGAAAGGGAATGGATCAGGGCCACCGCTCGGAAGTCTCTGGTCCCCGCTGGGGAATCAGAGGAGACCTACCGGGCGAGGATTAACCAGGCTTTTCCTTCCACTCAACCCAAATGGAGGGCAAATATGGAAGAGGGAAGGGAGGCTTTGAAAAAGTACCACCAGACTAATGGATGGGCTCCGAGTGGCGGCTTGGAAGTCTATTAATTTGTCTGAAACCACTGAGGTAATTCAGGGGCCAAATGAGACTCCAAGAGACTCCTCAAGCGACTCCTGGAGGCTTTCCGGGGATACACTCCTTTTGACCCATTGGCCTCTGAAAATACCCGGGCAGTAATTTGGCTTTTGTCAGACAGTCTGCTCCTAATATTAGGAGGAAGTTACAGAAATTAGGAGGATTTGCAGGAATGAATACTTTCCAGTTGCTGGAAATAGCCCCAAAGGTTTATGATAATCGAGACTCAGAAAAACAGAAACAAGCCGAGCTAGCGTCAAGAAGGCAGGCTGAAATTTTGTCTAAAAGGCAGGCAAGGATTTTAGCTGCAGTCATAAGGGTCAACCATGGGGGCGAGACAACCAGGAAGAAGGGGCTGAGAAGAGGCGGCCCGATCGGGAAGGGATCAGCGAGCTAAGTGCAGTCTGGACACTGGAAGGGTGAAGGCACGGTGGGAAGGAAGGCCAAGAAGACGGCTGGTTCTCCCTGCCGAGGGAGGAGGGGCAGGTTGACGCGGCCAGGGCTCCTTTGCCCTTGGCCCCCGGGAGCCCGTGGTCACTGTGATGGTAGGGGCCGCTCAGCTTGGTTCCTAATAGACACAGGAGCTGAAATTTCTGTTCTAAAAGATTCATCTGGGCCTCTCTCAGGCCAGGCTGACACCATTCCAGGGGCCACAGGGGAAAACAAGAAATATCCAACGCCTGTTCAAAGAACTGTGGGCTTGGGGTATAAACAGGTTACACATTCCTTCCTGGTAGTCCCCGAGTGCCCCTTCCCCTTGCTAGGGTGTGATCTGGTCCAGAAGTTAAGGGCTACAATTTCCTTCACCCCGACTGGACCTCAATTGACCCTAGCCTCCAACCCAAAGTTGGTATTGAAGAATATCTGATGTTTCCTGACACAGAGGAGGTTCCCCCTCCTAGTTCTCTTTTGCAGTAACTACAGTCTGAATATCCAGGTGTTTGGGCTGAAACCAACCACCCTGGACTGGCGGCTCATCACACCCGACAGTGATAACTCTTCTGGGAACAGCCACCTGATCAGAGTGCAGCAATACTCCATCAGCCAGACGGCCAGACTCGGAATTGCGACTCACGGAGGCAGCTATATTGACTCCCTGCAGGTCCCCGTGGAACACTCAGTTCTTGCCAGTGCAGAACCCTGGAACCCAGGATTACCGGCCAGTGCAAGACTTGAGAGAGCCAGGACCCCCAGGAGTGTAGGAGTCGGACAAGAGATCTGCTTGGGACCCTGCAGCAATTGGGCACCGAGCTTGGGCAAAGATGGCCAAGATGCAATGTACTTATATATTTTCCCAACATAAATTTGATTAGTGTGTATTGCAAACAATTACAGATAGTAACCCTAAAAATAAATGGTGACACTGACCACAGAATCTATTGCAAAATATATCAAAAATTACTAAAAGTTATTACATGTATATGCCCATAAATTTATGCAACAACACTTAGGAAAATAATAATATGATAAAATACAATGTGAGATAAAATGTGTTGTCAGATTAAAATTCTAAATATTGGGGAAAATGTCAATAGTTTTCAAATTGATCTACAGTGATCAAAATTCTAACATATGCTGGGCCTGGTGGCACCTGCCTGTAATTCCGGGCATTGAGAAGCTGAGGCCAGCCTGGGCTACACAGTGAGTTCAAGGCCAGGCTGAACTACGTAATAAGACCCCGTCTCAAAAAAGAATGCAAAACTCCTAGAGGGCAAATGTACTTAACACTACCCAATATTCAGGATTATTTGTCATCTCTACTTCCTTTTCTTTTTTTTTGGTACCGGGGATCGAACTTGGGTCCTTGCACTTGTGCAGCAGGTGGCGAAACCACTGAGCTAAATCCCCGGCCCATCATCTCTACTTACTAAAATTTGTAAGTTGTCCTGGTCATTGTACTATCCAAAAAGTATTTGCCCTCAAATTAATTTACCCTTAGTAATTTACCCAAGTATAATTTAGTGAGCAAAGTAGGTGCTTTTTAATCCCAAATCCACATATTAAAACTTAACTTGCAAAGGAAATTGGAGTAAGAGATGGGACTTTTGGGAGTTCTTTTATTAAAAAAAACTCCATCCTCATGAGTGAGATCAGTACCTTTATCAAATAGGCTGGAGAATGAGGTGGTTTGTCTCTCCTGCCATGTGAGCACACAGCACGAAGACACCACCCATGCAGTTATCTCTCATTAGACAGAAAGTCACTTTGACCTTAGCCATGTCACTGTCTAGAAACTGCAGGCAATGAAGTATGCAATTAAAATACCCAATAAAATATATATTACAGCAGCCCCCCAAAACTAAGATTACAAGGCTTTGGTTTCTTTGTGAGATAAAATGTTTTCAAGAATATCTCTTTGTCGGGCCGGGGATTTAGCTCAGTGGTTCCACCACCTGCCTCACAAACACAAGTTCCCGAGTTCGATCTCCGGTACCAAAAAAAAAAAAAGAGACAGAGAGAAGGAATGATGGTTTCTTACTTTTATGAAAGAGGATGAGCAGAATCGTGTGGAAAACATGCCCTAATTAGTGTTTTTTTGTTGTCTACCTTAAAATTTCAGGACAATTTGGAGAAATATGTGTAGTATACTTCTTTTGTTTCTTTTTTTTTTTTTTTTTTTGGTACTGGGGATCGAACTTGGGACCTTATGCTTGCGAAGCAGGCAGTGGAACCACTGAGCTAAATCCCCAGCCCATAGTATACTTCTTTTAATGAAAATATGCAAATAAATTAGCTCAGTTCAAAGGCTCCGGCTTTTCATCTAGAGAGCGAAGCAGAGACAGAGACACAGAGACTATTACTCCAATTATGCTAATATGTTAGTTACTTTCCTCTCATTGTTGAGACAAAATACCTGACACCCAAAGTTAAAGGGAAAGGGTTTATTTAGCTCATAGTTTATAGAGGTTTCAGTCCATAATCAGCTGGTTGACAGGCAAAGTGGCACATGGCAGAGGGACAAAAGTTCATGGTGGCAGAAGACAGGAAAATCAACAAGAGACCTTAACAGCATCTTTCTTCCCCTTTTATTCAGACTACTTAGGGTGTGTAGCACTTATACCCTTAGTCCTAGTGCCGTCAGGCCTAGCGTTGCACGGTGAACCAATTCCAGCCTCACATACTTTAGATCCAGCCACCTCTGAAAAGGCCCCATTTCATTCACATGAGGCTGTGGGAGGACATCGAAACACAAGCCATAATATTTCTGCCCTGGCTCCCAAAGACTCATGCACATCCCTTTATGGGAAAGGCACTTAGTCCGTCTCTAAGAGCTGCCAAAGTCCTAACAGTTTCAGCCTTGCTGAAAAGTCCAAGTCCAGTATGTCCTTTGAGATCAAAGGCAAACTCTTAGCTGTGAGCCCCTGTACAAATGAAAAGAAAGTCAAACACTTGCAACATTCAATGGCACAAGACAGACGTTACCATTCCAAAGGTGCAAACGGGGGGATGCGAAGGAATGGGACCAAAGCAAGTCCAAAATCCAGCAGGGCAAACATGAAAGCCCCCCCCGCCCCCCCCCCCAATGAAAGCCCGCGGTTCTACTTCCAGCATCGCGGGCAATCTGTGGCAAGATGTGAACTCCAAAGGGCTTGGGCGGCTCAGCCCCTATGGCACGGCAATGGTTATATTTCCCATGGCCTCTGTCCGGGGCTGGCTCTGCTCCCTCCTTGCAGTTTTCCTCAGATGATCCAAGGTCCTGGCTTCTCCAAAATACTGTGGTCTCCAATGTACCTTTGGCTTCACACTCACAGCTTCACACGCTGCCTTCTCAGAGACACCCTGCCTGGCCTCCCAGGCCTTCTGAAATCTGGGTGGAAGCCTTCCTGACCTCTCAACTCTTGAATTCTATATGCACCTAAAACTAGTGCCACATGCATGATGCCAAGTTCTCCTTCCTGCTGGAGCAGCGGTCAGTCGTCCCTCTCTCTTGGCTGTAGGGATCACATGCCTGGATCACTGAGCACTCTGAACCCAATTCTGGGGAATAAATTATCCAGGAAACCACCATTCTAGAACATGGTGCTCTAGCGATCCCTTCTCAAAGAAAGTCCTTCACTTTTGCAATTTGGTCCTGCTGCTTCTTGTGATGCCCTCAGGCTATCCTTTCTATTTTTCTGTTTCTATTCAGCTATCAAGATCGCCTCTGTTCTGTCTTTAGAGGCTGCAACTTTACTGGAGCTTCCTTTCTGGCCACGCTCAAAGCATTTTAAATCTACTGGCCTTTGCTGTTGATTCTCAACATAAACCTGGCTAAAAGCCCCCAACATTAGCCATACCACTGCCTCAAGATTAGACTGCCTTGACATTTCTTCTGCTAGATTCATTAGGCTGCTGCCCTTAATCTCAGTCTCAGGCAAAGTCAATGGACATGAGCAAAATGCAGACAAATTTTCTGCCAAGGTCTGGTGTCCAACAGCCAATGCAGTCCTTCTCAACAGAAACCTCCTGGGCTGGTCTTTTCTGGCTTTCTGGTCTTCTGAGCCCTGACTAGAATCGGCCATACAATGCAGCCTAAGGTGTTGCAGCTCTACTTTTTCAGCTGCTATCTCTGAATCTTTACTAACCCTTCCCCTTCCCACAAGCCAGTTCCAAATCCTCTTGAGTGACATGGCCAGGTAATGTCATAGCAATGAACCCACTTCTCTGGTACCAAATTCTGTTACTTTTCTCTCGTTGCAGAGACAAAATACCCAATATCCAAAGTTAAAGGGGAAAGGGTTTATTTAACTCAAATTTATAGAGGTTTCAGTCCATAACTGTCTGGCTCCAAGGCAGAGTGGCACATGGCAGAAGACAGCAAAAGCAACACAGATCTTAACAGCATCTTCCTGCCCCTTTTATTCTATTCAGACTACTTAGGGTAGGTAGCACTCACATCTTAGTTCCCTCAGGCCTAGCATTGCACCATGAATCAATCACGCACCCTAGATACAGCCACCTCTGAAATAGCCCCATCTCATTTACATGAGGCTTTGGGGAGACATTTAAACACATGCCATAACATAATGATACTTCGAATTTTTCACAAGATGTAGAAAACTCCATTGAAGTATCCAGATCATTAGTGTGCAAACCACATGAGAAATTGCTTGCTCCAAAATGTTTTGTTGTTTGTGGCTCATAAAGGTATCTCAGAGAGGGCCAGGGATTTAGCTCAGAGGTTCTGCCACCTGCCTCGCAAGTGCAAAGACCCGAGTTTGATCCCTGGTACAAAAAAAAAAAGATATCTCAGAGAGAACTCTAGTCTGCACAATCATGTGCCACTGACTCCTCCACATTATTATATTTAGATCTTTGTGAAGCCCATGATACATTCATTATCAAGGATAATAACTAGACATTTAGCAACATCCTGCTCATCTTCATTACTTTCTATTTTTTTAGCTCATTATTGTTAGTTGTCCACTTCAATACAACTCTTTGTTGTAAGCTACTAAGTTTAGGATAACTTTTTCACACAGCAAGATGGAATTTGTCAGGCTCTGTGTCTGGGCCTTTACTCATTATTTCTTTATTTCCCCTTCTTATGTGTTCTCTACAACCTGCTACCTACCTTTCTAAACTCATCTCTGCAGAACTTATCTTCTGCCTCTAAGTTTCTGCACCATGTGTATTCCATGAGCATGCTGCTTCTGGGCTTGCCCCTTTGTGTTTCCCTTAACATAACTATACATCCACATAACTAGTGTCTCCCCAAACATTTCCATTACGTCACTCTTCAGTATTGCACTATGGCTTCTTCTGTTCTTGAAGAAAAACAAGTTTTTCCCAGCCTTAGACAGTTCTGCCCCACCTTGGGTCACCTTCCCCGCCCCCCATAACTGTAACTACTCGTTCTGGTACAGATAAAATTGGCAACCATTTCCTGTAAACCACGTTTATGTCATCTTCTTCTCACAAGATTCACAGGCTCTGCTTCTTTCAAGGCTAAGTTACAAAACTGTCTGTCCTTGTCCTGTTTCTGTAAACCCCTTGCTAAATCACGAAAAAGACCATCCCCTTTGACTAAATGTATAAAAACTAAAACATTTCCTTGTCCCTTACTCTGTCTTTTGGACAGGAGTCCAACTGAGTCAAGATGCACTGAATAAATCATCCTGACTCCTATTACTCTGTCCTGTCTCTTTTATCCCTCAGCATTCTCTTTCACCTGTATTTACTTTTGAACATTTAATTTCTAGTCCACACTATGAGTTCAGGCACAGCAGGGACTACATTAGTCATTTTGAGCACTGAACTCAAGACAAACACCCCCTAAAAATGATAACTGCTCGAGGAATTTTCTAAAGTAATAATGGAATTTAAGAACTCCCTTTGCAAATGTGAAGAGCATATATTGTGAAGAGCCATGCTAATAATTAGAGTTTTGGTTTCCTGGAAAAGCAGATAGACAAAATGACCTCCAAGTGGCTCTTCTCTCTCATTCTCTCCAGTTGCTACTTTGGAGTTCCTAAGTGCTGCTTTGGTGATGAGTCTGACAACTTAGAAAGGAAAACATGTACTTTTATTCCCACAGAAGAGACATGTAATGAATGTACATTTCTTTTCTTTTTTTTTTTGGTACCAGGGATTGAACTTGGGACCTTGCGCTTGCAAGGCAGGCACCGGAACCACAGAGCTAAATCCCCGGCCCTCTAGTGGTCTTTGATGTGTAAATACAATTCCAGTTCCTATTTACAAGTCATAGACACAAGACAGGCCACACACATTGTAAATTCACCCTGGCATGGTAACTTTGTTAGGTTAATGAAGTTTCGGGTTAGAGTCAGATAATCCTCACCTTAAACAAGGAGTTACGGGAAAAGCAAATCTTAAAAGAACACATTACTTATTTTGCTTCTACAATTACTTTAATATTCAATCTATTAAGTTATCTAAAACTTTTCCGTATCAGCACCACTGCGCTAAATCCCTGGCCCATGAATGTACATTTCTGAGAAAAATTGGCCATTGTGTCCCTGTGAAAATTAATTTTCTCAACTTGATTTAATTGAGAGCTACTTACGTGACCAGTAAATTACACCCATGGATGTCTGGATGTGCCATGCAGACCTGAACACATGGAATATATCTGGTCCTGTGTCTCCGTGGCTCCTCCACTGTGGCTGCTTTCCAGCCACTGGGAAGTTAACAGCTTTTCCCCACCATGGCCTTCTGCCATCCTGTTTCTGACTTGGTGTCAGCTGAACATGGACTGAAGTCTCTGAAGCCATAAGCCAGATCAAATCTTCCATCATTTAACTCATAGGGATCAGGTTATATGTCACAGCTATAGAAAAGCTCTGGAAGACACTCATCAAGAAAGTTAACGGAGGGCCTGGGATTTAGCTCAGTGGTTCCGGCAACTGCCTTGCAAACGCAAGGTTGTGAGTTCAATCCCTGGTTAAAAGAAAGTTAACCGAATTGAAAAAGATGACAAAATGTCTTATGTAACAGCAACACATGCTTACCAAAAATACATAATTATCTAAATGCCTGCTTTTAGAATAAAGCAGACTACAAATTTGTTTTTTTGTTTTTTTTTATTATGATATATACTTTGGAATTAGGTTTTTATTTTTTCTTTTTTTTTTCTTTTTCTTTTGGTACCGGGGATCGAACTTGGGTCCTAGTGCTTGTGCAGCAGGCGGCGAAACCACTGAGCTAAATCCCCAGCCCCATGGAATTAGGTTTTTAAACCACAAATTTAAATATTTGTTTTAATTTATCTTCAGAAATGCTTTATTATTTTAAATTACAGGATATGTTTGGAGATGATAAAATTTAATTTTACTGTTAATAAATGAAACAAGGCCTCCTTGTCATTTTCATAAACATATAAGATGCCTACATAATTCATTCTGAAAATTGCTAAAATGTTCATTCTTTGTGGTAATTCAAAGCTTTTAAAATATGGTCAAAAATGGTCATGAGAGATCTGGATATGGTGGCTGTATTAGTTAGTGCTTACTAGAGAAAAAGATTTAATGCACAGTCACAAATGTATAAGAATTGACAAGCTTGGCTTACAATAGCTGCCCACAAGTTAGGTGTGGCAGAGCACTGCCTGCCCACTGGAGAGCTACAGCTGTGATCCAGTCGCAGACCTGGGGCTCACTGTACTGTCCTGGGCAAGTCTATATAGGGAGGCTGAAAGGTCTGCATTGGATGCTGTAGAGTCAGTACTGGAGACTGAAGGGTCTGTGAAGGCAGCCAGGAGACAACAGCCCAGGGGAAGGTGAAGACTAGCAAAGATTCAAAAGAAGAGATGTGAATCATCCTTCTTTGTTTAACTTTTATAATGCTCAGATGAAAAGATTCTCTTCAGTGGGTCTTCTGTCTTCAGTAAATCCCTCAGCCATACACAGAACTATGCTGATGCCATTTAGTTGGGCATTTCTTACTCAAATTGACACAGTTAATTAGCACAACTATCAACTTGACAACCAGACTTTACACCACAGTCTCCAGACACACAAAAAAGGCATAATTACACCTAAAATATTATAATTATCGTGCATACAAATGGAAATGCATTAATTCTCTCCCCAGAATAGAAGGCAAGTTTTCTTTGGGTGATGCTAACTCCTAATACTTCTTAAGGTTTAACAATACTTAAGAACCAAAGTTAAGTCCATCAACACTATATTTAATTGGAACGATATTAGGAGAGAACTACTACAATTATAAATATCCTTTCTGTAGCTGATCACAGGGTTGTAGCTGGTATTTAGTACTTCCTTCTTTTACCACCCATTTTGTATTCCCATGGCCTTCAGCAGCACCTCGGCAGGTCTTCTTTCCCTGGTGGGGTGACTCAAACCTTCATTCCTGAAGGTTCTGGAGCATTTGTCATTTTGCCTGGATGTGGTTGCTGTAGTTTCCCACTGACTTTTTTTTTTTTTTTTTTTTTTGGTACCCGGGATCGAATTCCGGACCTTGCGCTTGCCAGGCAGGCGCCAGAAACACTGAGCTAAATCCCTGGTCCTCCCATTGACTTTTGAGCTCAAGACCAACCTGAGTTAAACAGTGAGTTCAAGAACAGACTAAGTTACATAGAAAGACCCTGTCTTAAAAACAAAAAAGACTCAGCTCTGCAAAGTCAGAAGTAAACTATTCTTGGGCCGGGGATTTTGGTCAATGGTTCCGGCGCCTGCCTCGCAAGCGCAAGGTCTCGAGTTGGATCCCCACTACCCAAAAAAAAAAAAAAAGAAGAAGTTAACTGTTCTTAAATGCAGGGTAGGACAGGTCAGCATCCTGAGAGACAAACTGGTCAAGAAGCATCTGGTTTACAATCTCCCATTTGAGTTGCCCTCACACTGGTAAGGCTTGGTTGGCTTCTGTTGTCACTCTCAGCTCAGGGGGCGGGCAGTGGGGCAGGAGCCAATCAGCGTCGAAGGGGAGGGGGCTTTACGAACTGTCCAATCAGGTGGCCCGGGGAGGCGGGCTCTGTTTCCTCCTCCGAAATCCGGACCCGGAGGAGAGTTGAGAGCCGCTCCAGCTGGCTGGGCCGTCTCGCTTTAGGATGTCTGCCGGCTGCGGGCTGCGTGCGAAGGACCCGGGGAGACCCTCCAGCCACGCAATGGTGACGTTGTGGGTCGGGTGCCCCTGACGAGGACGGCGGGTCGGGTGCAGTCTGGGCGGACGCGGTGGGCACAGCAATGGCGGCCGGCGCCTCCCTGCGGCTCCGGAGCGGCTCCTGGGCTCCCGCCTGCGCTCCGAGCCTCCCGGCCGCCTCGCGCAGGACTGTTGTGCGTGCCCCGTCTCCACAGCCGCCCCGCCAGCCCGGAGCGCAGTCTCGGCAGCCGCAGCCCGCACCCAGCAGCCGCGTGCGTCTCCACCTGTGCGCGGAGAGGGCTTGGTGGGGAGACCCCGATTCCGCTGGGGAGTGGAGTGGGGCACTGGCGTGCGGGGTCCCTGGTGTCCTTTTTCCCTCCAGCAGGCCTGCGGCCTTCAGTGTTACAAATACCTGTGACGGGCTCTCAGCCACAACTTAGCTCCTCAGGCCAGAGCTGCTCTGTGATGAGAGTAAATCGCCCACATTGCAGTAGGAGCCTAAAGCAGAACTTACGGGAAAGTCAGTTTTCCTTGCTGACAGCAGTCTCCTAGCTTTTGCAGCTCCGCAGCCCCGTGTGCTGCTGATCTCCACTCCTCTACCCGTAAGGTAAACAGGAAGGCTTTTGCTGCCAGGGTCCTGTGATGACCTGATTTCTCAGGAATCTGCCCTCTTTCAAGGCTGACCTCCCCCTGGTGCTAGTAAGGTAGACAGTTATATTCCAGTAAGTGAAGTCCTGTTACCTTTGAGGAACTGTCTGCCTCAAAAGACCCAGCTAAGTTTGGCGACTGTGATGCTGTAGACAAAGTTGAGGACATCTTGAAACTCCTGATATTTGGCTCTCAAAGCTAAACTGTAAAGCGGTCACTGAGTAAAAACAAAAACAAACTCTTTTTTCCTTTCCTTGCCCACCGCTCCAGAAAAGGTATATAAGCTGAAAAATTCCTTTGTGCAAGGCTTCGGCTGCTTTTAAACACAAGTCCACCTAAATGCCTTCTGCTTGATAAATCCTTCTACCTCCCAGTGGTCTCTTGCGTCTTTTATCCCGAAACTTGACTACATTGTCAGACTCAGAATAGGTGATGATTCATGCCAAGAGAATTGGAAGAAAGGATGGCCAGGCTTGGTGATGCACTCCTGTAATCCCAGCACTTGGGAGGCCAAGGCAGCAAGTTCCCTGTGAGTTGGAGTCCAGCCTGGGATACCTAGTGAGTTCAAGCTTGGCCTAAAGTACGTAGTGAGACCTTGAGTTAAACAACAACAGGAAGACAAAACACAAAAAAAGCTAAAACCCCAAAACTCAACAAACCCTCTCCTCAAAAAACAGAAGAAGAAAAGAAAAAGAAAAAAAGAAGGGCTGGAAATGTAGCTTAGTGGCGCTGTGATTGCCTGGCAAGCCCAAGGTCCTAAGTTAGATCGTGGTACCAAAAAAAAGAAAGAAAGAAAAAGAAAAAAGAAATGTTCAATATTGCTGGTGATGTAATTCAGTGGTAGAGTGCTTGCCAAGTATGGAATGAACACCTGTGTTACAAACACAGCAATGGCAAAAAAACCCAACATATTTATGATTTAGGCTCTACTAATTGAGAGAACCCTTAAATGAGGCCTTCCCATAGTGTTTAGAATGCTGAGAGAGATGGAAGGGATGTTAATTCATTAGAAAGGGAAGGAGAAAGTGTTCCTGCCAAGGATTACCTCCAGAAGGAGCTGCAGAGGGAATGGTGATGGTGGTAATATCCCCTGAGGTCAGATTGTTAGTGTGACAGTAAAGGACCCTGTGCTGCCTCAGTCTGAGAATGGGTCAAATGTCACAGGCAGGAAGGAGAAGACTCAGTAAAATTTAGATAAATTTAGTAAAAATTTATCTTGTAAAATTTATCTAGTAAAATTTAGATAAATACATCGTCTTCTACTAATCAGGTAACCTAACCAAGTTGTTTTCTTTTGTTGAGACCAGGTGCTTCTATGTAGTTCAACCTGGCTGTGAACTTACTGTGCAAACCAAGTTTGCCCCCAACTTGTGCCAATCCTTCTGACTTTTCCTTCCGAGTACTGAGACTAGAGGTGTGTGCCAACACACTCATCCCTAATTGTTTTTAAGGAAAAGATGGAAATTAGGAAACACTCTGAGCTTGTGTGGCTAAAAAAATTGATGGATATCATCATCTAAGTGTGATGGAAAGGGATTTCTCTAGGATACAACAGATTTTAGGTGTGATTGTTTTTATTGTACAGAAAATTGAACTTGGGACTTTTTCTCTGAACTACATTCTCCACACCTTTTAATATTTTGGGGTGTTTTTTTTTTTGGCACTGGGGATCAAACTCAGGACCTTGTGCTTTCGATGCAAGGCATGGCACCACTGAGCTAAATCCCTGGCCCTACCTTTTAATATTTTTAAATTTTGAGACCAGGTCTCACTATGTTGGCCAGGCTGCAGCAAACTTTTGGTTTTGTTTCATCCTCCTGAAGTGTTGAGATGATAAACACTTGCCTCCATGCCTGGCTAAGATGGGGGTTCCTTAATTACCACTGTTATGTAGAATTACTGTGCTTGGTTAAATGAAACTTCAGTGAGGCGTGGTGTTGCCCACCTTTCGTCTCAGTGCCTTGGAACACTGAGGCAGGCTTATTGCAATGGTAAGGCCAGGCTGGACAATGGAGCAAGAGCCAGATCAGCATAAAGTCACATCACTGGGGCTATGTCTCCAGTCTAAAGTAACTTGTGTAACAAGTGCAGGGCCCTTGGGCCAGGGATTTAGCTCAGTGGTTCTGCCACCTGCCTTGCAAGTGCAAGGACCCAAGTTCAATCTCCGGTACCCCCCCCCCCCAAAAAAACCCAAAACAGGTGCAGGGCCCTTAATTCAGTCTAGTACTCAAGCATAAAAGAAAAAATGATAAGTATGTAGTGGAAAATTTATTTTGATTTGGAACTTTATGGTGTTTGTACAGTAGCGGTCTATGGTACAGTACTTGCTCAAGATGCTGGGCATATTTGTCAGGTACAGGATACAAAGTGAAAACATCCGCAGTACCTACCAGGAGCAGTAATTCCTGTCCCAAACAAACTCCAAATGTTTTCAAATTGGATGAATTTACTGATTTGAATTAACATTCATTTGTATTTTCCCTGTCTTTTTTGCCTTCTTTTTTCCCCTTTCCTGTTTAAGCCTTTCAGTAATTTAGTTGCTCATAGTATATGTTCATATTTGTAGGAAGGATAGTTTTTACATAAGATATTTTCTCTTCTGGTTATTTATCACTGGCAGAGAATGAAAACACCTGTAATTTTTAATTTGCAGGTCAGTTTCATGAAGGATATTCTTTGAGGAACAGAAGTCATGTTACTCTTTTTGTATCTTTTTATAGTTACTTAATTTTTGTGCCTTTACGTATTTATATCTGAAAATTTTTCCACTCTTACCAGATGAGAAACTGATTTTGTCATGCTTTCTTTCCTGTATTACAGCTTCTTCTTTTGTGTTTTTGCCTTATATCTGCGTGGAGTGCACCTGTGAAAGTTTGTGATGAAAAATCAGCTTTACTCAGCCCATAAAATGTACAGTTCATCACTGTAAATGTGTGATCAATCACCTGTCCTTTTTTTTTTGGTACTGGGGATTGAGCTTTGGACCTTGCACTTTTGAGGCAGGCAGCAGCAGCACTGAGCTAAATCCCTGGCCCTGTCTTTCTTGATTTGTACTTCCAACCATCTTAAATCTCATTTTATAATAAAGCAAAAATATTTATTGATATTTCTGATAAATTTAGTGTGTTTAAATATTGTCTTGTGTTGAGACTTAAATGACTAACTCTATGGTGTGTTCCAGAAATCCAAAGGATGGGGCCAGGGATTTATCTCAGTGGTTCTGCCGCCTTGCTGTACAAGCTCGAGGACCTGAGTTCGATCCCTGGTACGAAAAAAAAAAAGAAATGCAAAGGAAAACTTCTCTTTACCTTTTCAGATTTGAAAAATATAGTGCTGTCCTTTGTTTTCAGAAGGAATTGTAAATTATAGTTACTGTAAATTATAGTTCAGAAGGGATTGTCATTTATAGTTCACTAGTATAAATATAGTTCTATTAAGAATATAATTCAAAAATTTATAGCATATCCCATCATCAAATCTAAGTCTGTACATTATTTTCTACATATTCAGATCATCTTCAATTCATTTTTCTCTTGGTTTGCTTGAGACAGGGATTCCCTGAACAGTCCAGATGACCTTGAACTCACTTTGTAGCCCAGGCTGTGCAAGAACTTGTGTTTTTCTTCTGCCTCCACCCACCCAACTGTTGGGATTACAGACCTGTGGCCCTGCTTGGCTGTCCAGTTTTATCTGTGCGTGGAATTTTTCTCTATGACTATGTTGCAGATTTTTTTTTTGTATATCCTTTTATTGGTACATTTTAAGTGTACCATATAATGACATCATTGGAAATCTGCACCTTTACATGCTCTCTTGGTTATTTTTTCCCTCTTCCCCTGCCCTCCCTTCAACCCCTCCATCCTCCCTATTTACAAAGACTGTGTTTCTATTTTTTCATTTTCTCATATTAATTCCATTCCCTTTATGTTGCAGATTTTTAAAGGATTTCTTTATAAGGTATCATAAAGATGGATATATAAATGCTTGGAGGTTTATGCCTGTTTCTCATTGTTGATAAAGTCTTTCCTTTACAGCAGTATATGAGGAAGATTTTCTTGTATAAAACAAAATATTGATACAAATTGAGGCAAGTAGCAGAATGGTCCATCGGTTAACTCCTTTTTTTTTTGTACTGGGGATTGAATGTTAACTCCTTTTAAGGCTGACATTAGAAGTTTATGCACAAATTGATAAAAGTTCAATCTTCTTATAAAATCTATTTTTAAAAATATAATTTCTTCCCTAAAATATTCATGATACTCACATGTCATAAGTACATCCATTCTTGTCCTTTTTTTTTTTTGGTACCAGGGATTGAACTCAGGACCTTGTGCTTGGGAAGCAGGTGGCAGAACCACCGAGCTAAATCCCCAGCCCCCCAGCCCCATCCTTGTACTTTTGATTGTATTAATAACATTTTTAAACTTCTAGTATGACAAAAATTCATCCTCAAATCTAAACCAAAGACCATTTTTTTCTCTTTATACTGACCTTGATTAAGAAAAAGATTTGAGAGCTATTCCTTTATATTGTGTTTTCTAATTGGGAATCTCTTGGCTTTATTGTACTCATATAGTTTTAGTGAGTATTAGAACTATGAGAAAGACTATAATATTTTGCAATTAATCTCTGACAAGATAGAGCCTCTTGTCATTGTTCTAAGATGTTATATCTTGATACTTTCTTTCATCATCTGTGTGTGGGAACCAGCCTAAGAGCTAAGCTCACACTTGACCAAGGGGTGATGAAGATGCGAAATAAAAAAGACACAGAAACAAGTTAAAATCCGGGGGGCCAGGGGACTCATTGTCTCCTTTTGACATAGAGCCCCAGATGACTGGCGCACCTTGGCTTCAGGCACTCAGACACACGCGGAGCAATTAGAGTTCCACAGGATTCATCTGTCTCCCACCTTCCGCGGTACTTCTCCGGGTAAACAACCTAACCTGGAGTGGTTTTTACTTTTCGCTGCATCGTGTCAGCGCGCTTGTGTGCCCTCTTCTCGCTTCCCAACGGGGAGGCCAATTAGGTCTCATTCTTCTCCTCTGATCTCCGTATCTGTGGATAATGGTTTTGCCTCTTCCATTTTAGTCCGTATGTCACTTATTTCTCTTCCTTGTATTATAACATGACACATGAATTTTGGTCTCATGTGACAGAACTGTGAAGATAGTGAATATTCTTGACTTATTTCTGATCCGAAAACAATTCATTTAGAGTCCCATGTGTTAGTTTTGTGGTATATGTGTTTTATCTAGTTGTTAATCCCTTTGGCTTTTCATTAGAGATGCTTAACAATTAATAGAAATTAAGATTTAGGAAACATGATTCAAATAATCATAGGTTTTTCTTTGTTGATTTATGTTTCTAGTGCTAAACTATCCTAATCTTAGATAAAATACACAAACGTCACTTAATTAAAATATTGTGGCTGTGTGAGTGTGTGTGTGCATATAGTACTTCACATTGCACTTAGGGCATCCCATATACTGGGAACCTGTGCTACCACTTACTTCCTGCCAAGATGAGAGGCTATTTCCTAATCAACACTTCTAATTTACTATTTATATTTTATCCTGGCTTTGAAAATCTGCATGCATGGGTGTTACAGCCTTGTAAACTTGTGGCTGGGTTTCAGGTAAAGATCGCACTAACATGATGAAATTTCTGCAGAGATTTCCTATTTATGTAATAGACAGGATCTCACTGTGTGGCCCAGGCCAGCCTTGAACTCATGGCAATCCTGCCAAATGCTGGGAATACAAGTATGTTCCTCTATGCCTGGCTCTCTTACCCTTTTTTTTTTTTGAATTAGACATGGGGGACCTTATGTAGCTGAGCATACCTTTTTTTTAGTATAAGTGTTGCATTAGCATATATTTTATATACGTAACAAATATATTCATCATGGGGAGTTGGTGTATGTACAGAGTTCATCTTGATCTATATCTCAAAGTTTCATAGAAGCACCTGGAATGCCACTGGGAGATGAATTTGTGAAGGAAAGTTTTTTGTTTGCCACTTGAGTTCCTTGCCAACTTTTAGATTCTCTGCAGTCCCTGTTGTTCATTACTGTGTTTGAAATTTTACATATTACTAAGACTTTATATATACTACCTGATGTTCACTAAATGATACTTTAATTATACTTTTTATGTTGTAATATCCTGGATCAGCCAGGTGCAGAGGTACACTATGCTCATGTAATCCCAACATTCCAGAGTTAATCAGTTGGATCAAAATTGGATGATCAGCATGGGGCACATAGTGAATCTCAGAAACTAAAATATCAATGATGTCTGCAACTATTTCTCATTTTTATAGCGAGTTGTGTTATTACCCCTGCCTTGTTGTTACTTCTGTCTTGTTCATATTTTTCAGATGATTTGATTTCGGTGTTATTAATGAGTGGTTATATTTTTCTTATGAAATTTTGCTAAACATATTTCTTAAAACCTCTATACTTAACTGAAAGGTTTTTATTTGAAACTTTGACAATATTCTTAAATTACCATCGAGTCCTAAATATTTCAGAATTCCTTTTGTGACTTATATTTGAAACAAGAGATACTTTAAGAAGGAATTTTGTCTCAGAGCCCATGGTTCGGTTGTAGAGCACTTGCTCAGGGACATTGAAGTCCTGGATTTCCTTCCCCTACCTGGCACCGAGGAATGAAAGCAAATGGGATTTGTCAGTCTATTCACTCTCTAAAATTTCAAATTTGTCCTAACAGTGCTCTGTTTTCATCTGGCCTGAAGAGGTGGGGAGGCTGTGTACGCCCTAAGTCTTAGGAAGCCGCTTGTCTCTAAAGGGAATAAAACCTGTCTTTTGACGTCCTCCTGTGTATCAGCCAAGCATGGTGGTGTGCATCTATAATCCTGGGAGCATGGAGCCTGAGGCAGGAGGATCTCTTTGGGTCGGAGGCCAACTTGGGCTAGATAGCAAGACCCTGTCTCTAAAAAACCTAAAAGGAATAATAAAGTTCTACTCTCAGTGCTTATTAAAATACAATTTCATCTGGGTACAGCCTAAAATTTCACCACTGTATCTTTGCAATTCGTACAGTTTCCAGTCATCTTGGGGAGTAGTTATATACCACAGCTTGTTTTTCTAATCCTCTCCTCCTTCTCTCCTCCTCCTCCCTTCTCCTCCCATTCTCCTATGCCAATTTTCATGCTTAGTGATATTATTAATTTCAGCAGCTGTTATGTCATACAGTGTTTATATTAATTGAGGTAAAATAGATTCTACTACATGGCATATCTTTATTCAACTTAGTTCCCCTTTCCCTCCTCACCCCTCACCCCTTGAAGCACTTACCTATTGCAAGAGATCCATGTCATAGTCTATTTACTGTTTGTACTTTGCCTTACTCAACTGAGAGATGCCACGTGGTATTTAAGCTCCTGGGTCTGGATTATTTCACTCAACCTTATATTTTCTAGGTGCATCTATTTTTTTTTTTTCTCTTTTTTTTGGTACTGGGGATCAAACTTGGGACCTTGAGCTTGCAAGGCAGGCAGCGGAACCTAAATCCCTGGCCCGTAGGTGCATGTATTTTTGTACAGATGTCTCAAATCTGTCATTCTGTATAGCAGAATAGTATGCCACTATATATAAAAACCACATTCTCTTTATCGAATAATTTGTTGATGGGTATACAGGCTGTTTCCAGGATTTAGCTGTTATGCATTATGCTGCGATAAACAGCGGTGTATCTATCACTGTAGTATGATGTCTTAAGCTATTTGGGGGAGATACCTAGAAAGGAGAGAGAACCAGGTCATATGGAATTCCTAATTTCAGTTCTTTGAGAAACGTCCATACTGACTTCTGGAATGGCTGCAGTAGTTCACATTTGTACCAGAAATGAAGGAGGGTTCCTTTTCCACCACACCCTCACTAGTGTTTCTTGTTTGATTTCTTAACGATTGCCATTCTTTCTGGAGTAAGTGAGAATCCTAGCATTATTTTACTTTGCATTTTTCTAATGGCGAAAGATGTAGAGCATTTTTTCATATGTTTGTTGACTATCTGTATTTCTTCCCCTGTGAAGTGTCTGTTCTTTTCTCTTGCCCATTTCTTGAGTGGATCATTAATTTTAGGTGGTTTAATTTTTTTATTCTTTGTATATTCTTAATATTAGTCCTTTATCTGGTGAGTAGCTGGCAAAAGTTTTTTTTTCCCATTCTGTATGTTGTCTCTTTGCTCTACTAGCTCATTCTTTTGCTGTATAGAGGCTTTTTAGTCTGATACAATCTTTGTTAATTCTTGCCATTCTTGGTGCAATTGAAGTTCTGTTTAGAATATCCTTTCCTACATCTGTGTTTTCAAGTGTTTTCCTCATTTTATCTTCCAGTAAGCTTAATGTCTGTGTTTTAATGTTTAGATCTTTGATTCATTTAGATTTCACTTTAGTATATGGTGAGAGATAAAAGTCCAGTTTCCATCTTCTGCACACAGATAACCAGTTTTGCAAGCACCACATGTTGGATAGGCTCTTTCCTTCAACATATGCTTCTGGCCCCTTTGTTGAAGATGAAATAGTTGAATGTGTCTGGAGGAATTTCTATATCCTTGATTCTGTTCCTTTGATCCACATGTCTATTTTTGTTCCAGTACTAAGCTGTATATCACGATTGCATTGTAGTATAGCTTGAAGCCAGGTATTGCTATATTTCCTGCTTTGCTATTGTTGCCTAAAATTGCTTTTACTCTTTTGGATATCTTCTGGTTCCATACTAATCTTAGGGTTGTTTTTTTCAAGATCTGTAAAGTATGCTGTTGGCATCTTGCCTGGGATTGCATGGAATCTGTACGGGTTTTGGGAGTGTGACCATTTTGACAAGATTGATTCTGCCTATTGAAGCATAGAAGCCATCTTTCCATTTTCTGATGTCCTCCTCTGTCTCCTTCAGAATAATATATATATATATATATATATATATATATTTTTTTTTTTTTTCCGTTTTCGTTAGTGGGAACTGAACTCAGGACCTTGCGCTTGCCAGGCAGACGCAGCACCACTGAGCCAAATCCCCAGCCCCTAGAGTATTATAATTTTCTATGTAAGGTTTTTCAGTTTCTTGGTTAGGTTAATTCCTAGGTATTTCGTTTTTCTTGAATCTACTGTGAATGGTATTATTTTCATAATTTCCTTTTCATCCTGTTTATTGTTGCTGTACGCAATGCTAATGATTCAGTTTTTTGATGGAGTTCTTTGGGTCTTTGTAGAGTATAATGTCATCTAAATAATGATAATTTGAGTTCTTCTTTTTTTATGCATATTCCTTTTGTTTTGGGATCGCAGAAAGAAATGTACTGAGACTCAGAAGTTGGGTAAAAAAACAAAGCCTTTACTTGCCAGCAAGGCGGGACTGCCAGAAACTCGTCTGATCAATGTCCGTCCCATTCTTTGTTTTAACATTTCCTTTTATATCTTCTTTTAGCCATTACCTCATTCCTGGTGGTCTTACTAAAATTTCTGTTTCTCTTTTACAACTAGTTCTTGTTAATGGTTCAAGTCACAGACATATAACAAACAGATGGCTCTTAAAACACATACGTTGTAAACTACCCAAACATTTCGACTTTGCTTTTCTCCAGGTTAAATTTTATCCACAGCTAGGTTACAGGTCAAAGGTTCAATTAGCCATCACCTTAAACAGTAAGAGTTACAGGAAAGGTAAATCTTAAAGGAATGTCTTACTTATTCTACTTCAGCTACCTTAATAACTAACTTATAGTTCAAATGTTCTCCATCACTTTTACTTCTTTCTCTTGGCTGATTGCTCTGGCTGATGTTTCAAGTACTATGTTGAATAGAAGAGGTGACAGTAGCCAGTGCTGCGCGTCGAGCGGCAGCGGAGGAGGTGAGGGGCGAGGGTCAGAGAGGCAGTTGGAAGATGGCGGACCCGCCGGCGCTCACCTTCAGCCCGGCTCCCCCTCGGCAGCGGCGGCCGAGAGGGAGGCCGCGTCGCCGCCTGCGGGGGAGCCGCTCCGCAAGAGGCCGCGGAGGGAAGGGTCCGTCCCTGGGCGGAGCCCAAGTGAGCCCAGTGGGGCGGCCGCGGTGCTGTGGTGGAGGCGGCGGCCGGGGAGCGAGAAGCCCAGGGGACAGCCGGGGTAGGAGGAGGAGACAGTGGGCCGGGCCTGCAGGGCCTAGCCTTGGAGCTCGACGAGACGACGACGACGAGGACGACCACGACGAGGGTCCATATACTTTTGTTCAACAACATCTCATGATTGGCACAGATCCTCGAACAATTCTTAAAGATTTACTACCGGAAACAGTTCCACCACCTGCACTAGCTGACATGACATGGTGGCAGATTGTCATTAATGTCCTTTCAGAACCACCGAAAAGGAAAAAAGAAACGATGTCAGTACAGTTGAAGATGCTGGGAAATGGCTGCAAGAGTGCCAAAAAGAAGAGTGCTAACTGGAGCTGGGTACCTGTTCCATGTGGGGTACCCGGCTCCAGGTCACGAGATGGCATTTAGGCTCGCCTTGCTGTTGGCTTCCCAGATCTTCCAGATCCTCAAGCCGTGTTTGATATTGAGTATTTCAGAAAAGATCCAAGACCATTCTTTAAGTTTGCAAAGGAAATATATCCTGGACAGTTCCAACCGTCTCTCTGTCATCAGCTCGTAGCCTTATCAGATAAAGAAGGAAGACTACTTTGCAACTATACCCAGAATACAGATACCTTGGGACAAGTTGCAGGAATCCAAAGGATAGTTCAATGTCATGGTTCCTTTGCAACAGCGTCTTGCTTGATTTGTAAATATAAAGTTGACTGTGAAGCTGTACGGGGAGATATTTTTAATCAGGTAGTCCCTCGATGTCCTAGGTGCCCACCTGATGAACCACGTGCTATCCTGAAGCCAGAGATTGTCTTTTTTGGTGAAAATTTACCGGAACAGTTTCATAGAGCCATGAAGTATGACAAAGATGAAGTTGATCTCCTCATTGTTATTGGGTCTTCCCTGAAAGTGAGACCAGTAGCACTAATTCCAAGTTCCATACCCCATGAAGTGCCTCAGATATTAGTTAATCGGGAACCTCTGCCTCATCTGCATTTTGATGTAGAGCTTCTTGGAGACTGTGATGTCATAATTAATGAGTTGTGTCATAGGTTAGGTGGTGAATTTGCCAGACTTTGTTGTAACCCTGTAAAGCTTTCAGAAATTACTGAGAAACCTCCACGAACACAGAAAGAGTTGGTTCATTTGTCACAGTTGCCACCAACACCTCTTCATATTTCAGAAGACTCAAGCTCACCAGAAAGAACTTCACCTGATTCTTCAGTGATTGTTAAACTTTTAGACCAAGCAACCAGGAGCAGTGTGGATGATTTAGAAGGAGCTGAATCAAAAGGCTATGTAGAAGAAAAACCACAGGAAGTACAGGCTTCTACTAGGAATGCTGAGAGTATTAATGTGGAAAATCCAGATCTGAAGGACAGTTCCAATACTGCAGAGAAAAGTGGAAGAACTTCAGTTGCTGAAACAGTGAGAAAGTGCTGGCCCAATAGACTTGCAAAGGAACAGATTAGTAAGCGGCTTGATGGTAATCAGTATCTGTTTTTACTGCCAAATCGTTACATTTTCCACGGCGCTGAGGTGTATTCAGACTCTGAAGATGACGTATTGTCCTCTAGTTCTTGTGGCAGTAACAGTGCTAGTGGCACATGCCAGAGTCCAAGTTTGGAAGAGCCCTTGGAGGATGAAAGTGAAATTGAAGAGTTCTACAATGGCTTCGAGGACGATCCTGATGCTCCAGAGATCGCTGGAGGAACTGGATTTGGGGCCGATGGAGGTGATCAAGAGGCAGTTAATGAAGCTATATCCACAAAACAGGAAGTAACAGATAGGAACTATCCATCAAACAAATCATAATGGAATGTCCAGGTACAGGAATTGTTCCACTAGCATTAGGAACTTTAGCATGTCAAAATGAATGTTTACTTGTACTCAATAGAGCAAGGATACCAGAAAGGTATAATATTTATAGACTGGTAAAATACTTTTTTTCATGGATAGTTTTTTAACTTCCATTATTTCTGTACTTGTATACTCAACACTAACTTTTTTTAAAAGAAAGGTACTAAGTATCTTTAATCAGCTGTTGGTCAAGATTTTAATTTTCTTTAAAGATTCATTGTATTATCCATATGTATATGTGATTTTGGTTTTGCCTAGTTAGTTTCAACGTTTTCAAGTTTTTAAAAAGCCATTGGAATGTTAAATTAATGTAAAGGGAACAGCTTATCTAGACCAAAGAATGGTATTTTCACTTTTCTTTGTTTGAATGGTTTGAAGTCCTCAAAATCTCTGTTCTGCTGAACTTTTGATTCTTCTAGCACAATTACCTATTTTTAAACACTGGCATTTTCCAAAAAACTTGTGGCAGCTAACTTTTTAAAAATCACAAATGACATGCAATTTGAATAGAAGGAAGTCAACAGTATATGGGGGAGCACTCAATTGTCTTTACTTTTTTAAAGTAAGACTTGTTGCTAAGAGTTTCAAGGAGTATTGTATTTATTCAAATGAAGATGGCTTTTGTACTTCTGCAGACACGCAGCAGTTAGTCTGTATCACCTCATAAAACTAAACTGAAAAATAAACGCTTTGGAAATGTTTCAGTTGCTTCAGAAACAATAGTGCCTGCCTGTATCCCCTTAGTTTTGAAATATTTGCCATTGTTAACCTATCACTGTGGTGGAGCTTGCATTGATCCTTTCCCAGAAGTATTAAAACTGCCACGATGTGAATATGCAAATTCTTTCTGAATCTGTAATAATGGTACTATTAGTGAGGAGAGTGTAACATTTTGGACTGCTGTTTTTCCATTAGTGGAGAGCAACAGGCCCCTGATTACAGTTCCAAACTAAAAAGATGTTAAGTATTACTCAGCCAGAAAGTACATGTCTCCTATTGGGAGGATTTGGTGTAATGAATACCAAACTGTTAGTCTAGTATTATGGAGATGAACATGATGTAACCTGTAATAGCAGAATAGTTAATGAAACTAGTTCTTATAATGTACTTTTTATTTAAAAGCTTAGCCTGCCTTAAAACTAGAGATCAACTTTCTCAACTGCAGAAGCTTCTAGTATTTCAAAAAAGTTCATACTTTATAAAACTGCACAGTAAACATTTATTTTCCAGGCTTTTTTTGAACATTACTCCCAAATTAGGAAGTATTCCTAAGTTGGTTTAGTATTTATTTCAATAAAAAGGGTTTGAAGTATAGCTGTTCTTTATCCATAAAATATCCAGCTAGACCATTACTGCCAGCAAAGAAAATTGTTTTGAATGGCCATTTCTCTACCTAAAAGATGTCTCGATTTGAATTTATTTGGCTACACTAAAGAATGCACCATATTTAGTTTTCCATTTGCATGTGTTTGTGCTGTAGATGATATTTTAAATTGAAAAATTTGTTTTAAATTATTTTTACAATGAAGACTGTTTTCAGCTCTTTTTATATTGTACACAGTCTTTTATGTAATCTACTGGCATATGTTTTGTAGACTGTTTAATGACTGGATATCTTCCTCCAACGTTTGAAATACAAAACCAGTGTTTTATACTTGTACACTGTTTTAAAAAAGTCTATTAAAATTGTCATTTAAAAAAAAAAAAAGAGGTGATAGTGGACATCCTTGTCTTGTGCCTGATTTTAAGGGGAATGCTTTTAGTTTTTTCCCATTTAGAATGATGCTGGCTGTTGGTTTGTCATAATATGTTGTTAACATATTCAGGTATGGTCTTTCTATACCTGTTTGCTTTGGTGTTTTTATAATGAAGTGATTTTGGATATTGTCAAAAGACTGCTGCATCTATTGGTATGATCATTTGATTTTTGTTTTGTTTTGTTTTGTGTTTGGTACCAGGGATCGAACTCAGGTCCTTGCACTTGTGCAGCAGGCAGCGAAACCACGATCTAAATCCCCGGCCCGATCATTTGATTTTTAACCATACTTCTTTTTCTGTGACATATTACATTTATTAACTTACATACATTGAACCATGCTTGCATTTCTGGGATGAAACCTACTTACTAGGATGTATGATCTTTTTGATAATGTGCTGCATTGTATTTGCTAATCTGTTGAGGATTTTTACATCTGTTTCCTTAAGGAGATTGGCCTGTAGGGTTTTTTTTTTCCTAGTTGGGTCTTTATCTTATTTGGGGATTAGGGTGAAGTGGCTTCCATAAATGTTTGGGAATTACTCCATTCCTTTCAGTTTTTCAGCCAAGTGGCTGAACACAAAGATTGCTTCCTGTATTCCACCAGCACAGTTACTGAGATGTATAACCTGTTACCATTATGCTAAAGTACATAGTTTTTTAGAAAATCCCTGAGGAACCCAGGGATCTGGGTTGGAAGTTATTTGCTCTTAGGGCTTGAAATTCTTCACTGCAAGATCTCTTGGCCCTCGGTTTTGTTTTGTTTTTTTGTACTGGGAATTGAACTCAGGACCTTGTGCTTGCCATGCAGGCACTGTGCCGCTGAGCTAAATCCCCAGTGGCCCCCAGGGTTTGTGCTGAGATGTCTAGTGTGATTTTAATTGGTTTGCCTTTCTATGTGATTTTTTTTTGTTTTTCTCTGGCTGCCTTTAAATTCTGTTTTTTTGGTTTTGGGGTTTCCCCCCCCCCCCCCGGATATCTGGTAATTTAATAAGGATATACTTTGCTGAGATTCCCCTTTTATGATTTTTTGATGTTCTATTAGTGTCACTTGTTTGCATTTTAAACTCTTTTCTCATATTTAGGAAGTTTTCTTCCATTATTTGTCTAAGTATGTTAGTGAATCCATCTGCAATATTCAAATTTGTCTCTAGAAAATCTAGCCTTATATTTGTCTTCTTATCATCATTTAGTAGCTGCTGGATAGTCTTTTCTTATTCTCTTATTTTCTTTTTGGCTTCTTTGAGCTCTTTATTGTAATTTATTATTTTGTCCTCAGAATTAGACACTGTCATCACATTTGTCATTTCTGCCTAATGTGTGAATTCTGTAGTTTCTTTTATTTCAAGTATTTCTGTCTGACATCGTTTTGAGAATTCCTCATTCTTGTTGCATCTGTCATTCAAATTTTGAATTTAGCTCATCCAATTTTTTAACTATTGCCTTAGTTATATTACTCTTGTTGCTGAGACAAAATACCTGATACCCAGAAGTTAGGACAAGAAAGGTTTATTTAGTGTACAGTTTGTAGGGATTCCAGTCCATAATCAGCTGATTCCAAGGCAGAGTGGCGTATACCTGAAGGGTATGGCAGAGAAAAAAACAGTTCATGGCAGCGAGAAGATAATAGAATCAACAAGGAACCTTACCAACTTCTTTCTGCCCCTTTTATCTTTTTTTTTTTTTTTTTTTTTTGGTACCGGGGATTGAACTCAGGACCATGCTTGCAAGGCAGGCTGTAGAACCACTGAGCTAAATCCCCGGACAGAATGTTCTTAGTGTAATGTTAAAAGCTGTTTTTAGGCTGGCTTGAGTTGAATGTGGCTTAAAATAGATACAGGCCTGAAAGAGAAATTTAGAAAACGTTAGACTAATAAGTCTTCTCTTTCTGCTGATCAGTTCACCTCATTTTTCCTGAGGGAAAATTGGAAATTAGAAAATTGATCTATGGGAGGAGTACTCAGGATTGAACACAGAACACTCATTGTGATCTATATTTAGGCAGTTTTGTTTTGTTTTGCTTTGAGATTGGATCTCCTTGTTATAGATGGTGGCATTAAAACCTCTGAACCTCCTGCATCAGCCTCCCAGATTGAAGTGATTACAGGTTTGGATCACCAAGCCTAGCTAGTGTGAGGATTTTATTATTATTTCTATTTACCAGGATCACAGTGGTTAGTGAAATTAAGCATTATCAGTAGTTTTCATATCCAGAATATTAGCCAGTGGTGGTGACACATGCCTGTAGTCCTGGAACTCAGGAAGCTGAAGCAGGAGGATTGCCATAAGATCAAGGCCAGCCTGGGCTATATAATGAGTTCAGGGCCTGACACTGTAAAAAAACGATATCCAAAATGTTGCGATTTTTGTCTGAGAATGTGTGAAGAACAGTCTAGAATACATCCCTGCATTCTTTTGCTGTAGATATCTATCTGTAATTTTTTTTTTTTTCTTTTTGGTACTGGGGACCGAACTCAGGTCCTTGCACTTGTGCAGCAGGCGGCAAAACCACTGAGCTAAGTCCCCCCCAGCCCATCTATCTGTAAATTTGAGATTAGCTCTGTGTTAAAATGGAAATTACCTCAAGAATATTTTTCAAGATTTTTTCAAAATAATGGTCATTTTCTCATATTCTGGAACATAAGATCTAAAACTATCATGTCCTGAATAGTAGAAATGTCTGTCTGTTTCTGTCATAGGCACTTTGAGGCATTATCTTCATTTTATATCTAAAATGACTCATTGTGCTACCCTTTGATAACTTCAGGATGATGACTCATGATGAAATATTGCATGCTCTAGGCTGGATTCTGCAGTTAAGGCATTGAGGTAGGACTGGGTTGCCGTGTCCTGCATGGCTTGCAGACCTTTGGAGGGAGAATGGTGGGGGATTAAGAAAAAAAAGACAAAGATACAAAAAGCTGAGGCCAGGTGGAGCCTTCCTCCTGATGGGAGAAAAGGACTGCCGGGCAACTGCAGTGCATTTATTTATAGTAGGGAAGTGCGGGGCGGGGGGGAGGTAAAGGGGCTGCCCTTAACTGGAACAGGGAGAGTAGCCAAGGTCTGCAGAACATCATGCTTTGATGGTTTTATGGGGAACAGACAGGGAGGAAGGCACATCTATAGCATGGAGCTCCCAGAATTTCCCCCTTTTCTGTTTTGTAGTTGCAGCTTACGATGGTGTTGGTTGGTTGTTGTTTCCTCTGTAGCACGATATGTCTGATCTTGGGTTTCAGTGGCAGGCGGTGTATCAGGTCTGGTGATCTCTGCAGGTCTGGGTTTGTCCTCAGTTGGAACACAAGCATACTCTGGCCCCTATGTTATTAATTACATTGAGCCATTTTACCTTTTAGTTAGGACATCCTTTGATAACATTTGTGTCTGGGACTTGTCTGTAGATTTATCTTAGTGTCAATGGAGTTTTGATGGAGGATATTTACTTTCCATAAGTGGATTTAAAATTGTTTTAAATGAAAGCAACTAGAGAAGGTGACAAAATCTAATTGAGCTTGTAGAGGTAGCTGTACTCCCCCTTTCTTGTTTAGGTGAGTGTGTTTTTAGGGAAAAGTGAGTACACCCAACAATGGCTTGTCTATGGGTTATAAGGACCTATATTGCTTTTAACTGGATTAGTTGTCTATAAGCTTTTTTTCCAAGGGCTGTCCCCAGCTGTGGTTACGGGAGAAGGGGTGCAGGTTTCATCTGACTGCTTCGAGTTGAGAAGGGTCGATGTAGGGAAGACTGCAGTTAGGAACCCCTTCTAGGGAGCTAATTTAACAGACCTTAAATAAAAATCATGTGGTAATTTAGTAATTATAAACTCTTTATAAGGTTGATCTGGTGGTTTTTGATAAAAAATGTCTAGCACATTTGTTGTTGATACTATTTGTATGATCACTTTGAGTTTGGGAGCCTATAGGCAAGAGTAAAATTTTTTAAAAACTAGAGCATGTATAGTCAAGGTATAAGCACTAAGATAAAAAGGCAGTGTGGGGAAAGAGCCATGTTTAGAAATTGTTTTTAGAGGACTAAAATAGTGAATGTAACTTGGTGACCTGTAGACCCTCCACCAATAGAGATTATCGATAAGTCATATATTTCAAAACATCTTTTAATTGTAGCTGTAAAAGACTAAAAATTTAATTTCAGAAAACAGTTTGGCCTAAAATATTTTTAAAACTCTTGAGTTCATTTTACCATGGTTTTATCTAGTGACCCATAATGATGGTTAGCTACCAGTGTATCTGGAAACTGTCAGAATGGGTAAGCGATTGGAGCCTCTTTTTAAATCTAGCTATTACAGTGTTCTTGATTTTACATATCTTTAGTTATATTTTTCTACTGGGCGTTCAAGACCAAATTTCAGTGAGAACTATATGATATAAAGTTAACCTCTTGCTGGCCGGGGATTTAGCTCAGTGGTCTCGCCGCCTGCTGTGCAAGCGCAAGGACCCGAGTTCGATCCCTGGTACAAAAAAAAAAATTAACCTCTTGCTATCAGGGTCAATTAGGGTCTCCTCAGCCATATACTGGGCATGTAGCTGTTGCCCCACCTCCCTCCATGTCTCTGGATTCACTGTTCTGGAATTAGGGAACCAGGGACAGGTTTCCTGAATGAAATTCAAAAACTTTGCTAATTGGGAGATCTTTGCATTAGACCCTTTAGGTTTCAAAAGTGCCGTGAGCATTTCTGTATACAAATGTCACTTGCAGGATCCTGATTGCCCCATGTTTTACACCTGGTGAATTTCCAATCAGCCTTGTCCCTAAACTTATGCGCACATACCCAGAGGCCTCCTCTTACCTGAAAATTCCACTTGTCCCATACTCTGCCTGTTCAGGTGCTGACTGCCATGTCTTGCATAGCTCAAAGACCCTTAGAGGGAGAATGGTGGGGGATTAAGAAAAGACAGACAAAGAGATACAAAAAGCTGAGGCCAGGTGGAGCCATCTTCCTGATGGGAGAAAAGGACTGCCAGACAACTGCAGCACATGTATTTATAGTAGTAGTGATAAGGGAAGTGCAGGGAGAGGTGAAGGGGCTGCCCGTAACTGGAACAGGGAGTGCAGCTGAGGTCTGCAGAACATCATGCTTTGATGGTTTTATGGGGAACAGACGGAGGAAGGCACATCTACAGTGCAGCACTGCAAGCACTGGGTTTTGAATTTGTTAGAATTGTAATAGATCTAGGTGTTGTCACTATTAAATTTCAGGCCTACTATTTTTTGAGAGAAAATTTTTTGGTGTTCAAAAAGCAACACATTTGAGTTCAGAGGAGAAAGTGAACCTTTAAGTGGCAGGGTAGGTGTTGGTTTCTGTTCAAAATTCAGCCTGTGGACAAGAGAACATTTTCCTTGGGAGGATGGTTCAGTAGGGTGGGGGAAAGACTAGTTTTTAAATTCCTGGTTGCAAAAGGGTGTTATTTAATTTCCATGTGTTTGTGTAGTTTTTGTGGTCTCTTTTGCCATTTATTTCCAATTTGCACTGTGATCTGGTACTATCCATAGGATAATTTCAGTTCCTTTGCATGTAATTAAGCATATTCTGTGAACTAGTATGTGGTCTATTTAGGAGAAAGTCCCGTGTGCAGCAGAGGAGAATGTGTATTCTGTGTTGTTGGGTGTGACACTAGATATCTACTAAGTCCATTTGTTCAAAGGTTTGGTTCAGCTCTGATATTTCTTTGTTGATTTTTTGTCTAGTTGATCTGTTTGTGACAGTATGATATTGAGATCCCCCACTATAACTGGATTAATGCTTATCTGATTTTTCATATCCATTAGTATTTGTTTTATATAGTTGGGTGTGTTGGTATTTTATATATACACTGTTGTTATCTCTTCCTCTTGGATTATTCCTTTACATACTAGTGGCTTTTTTATCTCTCTTGATGGTCTTCGCTTGAAATCCACTTTGTAAATAGCATAGCCACTCCTGCCACCCCCCACCCCCCCACCCAGGTTCCTGTTTCTGCCCTTTAACTTTCTGTCTATGAATTTATTTTTGAGTTAAATGTTTCTTGTATGCAGCATATTCTTGGATATTGTTTCATGATCCATTCTGCCAGTCTGTCTCTTTTGATTGGTGAATTGAGACCATTCACATTGGTGGTTATAACTGATATATGTTGACTTATCCGTGTCATTAGATTATTTTTCTGTTGTTGGTTCCCTTTATTTCCCTTCTTTTTATTTGGTTATCTTGCCCGGTGGATTCATTCTATTAGGAGCCTTTGAATTTTTGTCTTCATTTTCTTTTTGTAGACTGTCTTTTAGAACTACTTAAAACGCTGTTTTGGTGGTCATGAATTTCTTCAGGTGCTCTTTGGCATGGGAGTATCTTATTTCTCCATCAATTTTGAAAGAAAATTTTGTGGGGTACTTCAGTCTGGGTTGGAGAATATTTTCTTTTAGGTTTTGAAATACTTCACTCCAGACTGTCCTTGACTTGAGGGTTTGTGTTGAGAAGTCTGCTGTGATTCTAATGGGTTTTTCTTCATAGGTTGATTTGTTGCTTTTCTCTGGCGGCTTTTAATATTCTATTCATGTGTTGAATTTCTGGAATCTTAACCATTATTTGCCGTGGTATAGTTTGTTTGCCATTGTTTGTTTTTTTCTGATTATGA
Organism: Heterocephalus glaber; assembly: GCF_053883595.1. Lineage (NCBI taxonomy): Eukaryota > Metazoa > Chordata > Mammalia > Rodentia > Bathyergidae > Heterocephalus > Heterocephalus glaber. The sequence continues at coordinate 2,440,841 of NW_028258173.1, read as the reverse complement.
CTATTTGGAGTTATATATGCCTGACTTATTTGGAAGTCAAATTCTTTTTCTGTGCATGGAAAGTTTTCTACTAATTCTTTGTGAACAGGTTTTTTATGCCCTTTATGCTGTCATCTCATTTTTCATTGATTCCAATTAATCTTATTTAAGTCTTCTTTGCATCATCTAGCAGCTGTTGGATTGATTTCCCATGACCCCTTGGTATTTTAAAGAAATGTTTCATTTGATAATCACCACAACCCTGTATTTTAAATCTGATGTTCTACCTTAACATTGGGTGATTCTGCTGCATATACTTGCAGTAGAATTTTTGACCTCCTGGATTTCTGTTTGATTCTGTTTTATGGAATCCAGTTTTTTCTATGATATGCATTCATGATTTCCATGTCTTTCCTAAGCTTCTCTATTTTTTGTATCTGTATCTACTCTAGATTCTCTAACCATTTCCTTCATTATGGTTATCATCTCTTTAATTACCTGTGTAATTATTTCTGGTTTCAGTTTGTCAAGAGACTTATTCATCTGCTTTGTTACTTCTGCTACCATTTCAGAAAAGTCAACTGAATGCTTTTTGATTTCTTCTACCTTAACGCTCCCTGGATTTGCTTTGTGGCAGTTGATGATTTGGAGTGCAGCTTGCTTCCCTGTTTTCTCACTTTCTTTTTGTTTTTGTTTTTTGTTTGTTTTCTGCATCGAGGCTTGTGAATTGCTTATGTTAGGAAGCTTTATCACGAGTATGAAGACCTTTTTATGTAATGTCTACTTTTCAGAAGTGTCTTCGAGGCATAGCTGGCTTTAGGCCCTTGAATCTATCCCAGGATCCTGTGTCTTGTGTTTATTAGGGATGAGAGGTTGCAGCCTCTTTGGCCTAGCACCCAGTTCTTTTGTACTGGACCGTGGTATTGTTTATGACCTCTAGACAATATACAAGGAAGATCGGTTGATCACAATAACTGTTACCTTTGCCAGAGTAATCAGTAATAACAATAGCATCAAACACAAACTGGAGAATGACAGACTGTAATCACTATTACTTTGCCACTTTAACCATCGGTACCAGATTTTATAATTATATAACAACATCTGAGCCAAAGCAGAAAATTATACACAGTCAATATCTACTTGATAGAGCAGTTTTACCCCTTTTCACCATAAAACAATATTCAGCTGCAGTAAGATACACTATAGTTAAATACTTACAGATTCATAAGGGTAAATGGTATGGGTATGGAGGCCTGAAGAGAGAAAAGAAATAGATTATAAAGTATAAAACAATAGAAATGGAGGATGTGGTAGGACTCATGTAAAATATCCTGTTAAGGAGTGAAAGGAAATTAGTGGTATTAGATAACAGCAAGAGAGAAGACCAACTAGGAAAAATATAAATAATCCAGAATAAAAATTAAGCTGGGGGAAAAGAAAATGAGAAAAAGATATTGAGAGAAAAAATTGCAATTGAAAGTGAGAAAAGAAGGGAGAGAAGAGAGAATAAAAGAAGGTCCCTATTCAAACAAAGAAAGCAAAGTAATGTTTAAAAAGTGGGAGGAGATGAGCAAATGGGTAGGGGAACTGCATCTTCCACCAGAAGAAAAAAATAGTAAAAGATAAAAAATGTACCAATAGAGGACAAAAAAGTGGGTTACGTGAATGAGGAAGGGGGCGGGCGTAGGGGAGTTTCCTGTGTATTTCCAGAAGAGTGTTTTCTTCCAGGGCCAATAGTTTTTACTCTCACAAGTCAGATTCCTCTTTGCCCCTCGTTATCATCTGTGAGTTTGTATGGAAGTTACTCATTTCAAGGGAACCTCTCCATAGTGCCCTGTTTGTGGCAGCTGTTCAGGCTGGAGTATCAGAACAGGGACTGTGGGCCTTGGTTCTGAAGCTCCTGTCATGGATTCCCGCTATTTGGGGACCAACACTGTTTACCCGGTATATGTTCCGATGTCAGGGGGAGAGTCTCCCAACACCAGGTGGAGGCTTGTGTCAACTCAGGACTCCCAGAGGGAGACTCAGATCTCCCCAGCACTAATGTAGGGAGATTCCTGCGGGCCCAGAGAGGTTGCAGGCCTCTGTGCAGTATCTCATGAGCATCCCAACTATGGGGCAAAATAGGCAGAACCTTAACTCTTGCTGCTTAACCAGGCAGGGGACTGGCCTATTGTATTAGGCAAAAACTGTGCCCATAACACTGGCATAATGTAGGGTGGAGATGCTGATGCACCTAGAGTGGAGGCAGTGGGCCTGGTGCTGAATGGATGTTGCCATCCAATGAGGGAAAATTGGATTGTTGTTTCTCAAGAATCTTAAGATTTCTCATAAGGTTATGTACTTGAAGTTGTTCTGTTTTCATAATGTGAGTGGTGATTACAGTACAATCCTCTCAGGATTGTTTCACAGTGCCCCAGTGTTTACAATGCCTTGTACACCCTTTGCCATTAACTTCTAGGAATGTTTACATTTCTACCTTGATTTCTTGTATGACTCATTGGTTGTTTAGCAGTGTGTGATTAATTTTCCAGGTTCTTCTACCATTTCTGTAATTTCTTGTGTCCTTGATTTCTATTTTCATTCCACAGTTGTCTGATAGTACACATGGGGTGATTTTTTACTCTTTTATTTATCTGAGCAGGCTTTGTGGACTAGTGTATGATCGATTTTGGAAAATGTTATCATGTGCTGCAGAAAAGAATGTCTGCTCTGCTTTATTGGGTGGGTACACGGTAAGTCCTTATGTCCAAGGGTGTCATTCATCTCTGATATTTCTTCATGATTGTGTATTTATTTGATCTTTTAGGTGCTGCAGTACTCAACGCATAAATATTTCTAAACATTATCATTCTTGTTGTATTGTTCCCTTAAGTAGTGTGTAGTGATCTTTTGTCTCTTCTAATTAACTTTACCTGGAAGTTCACATTGTCTGAGATTAAAATTGCTACCCCTGCTTGTTTTGGAGAATGTTGCCTGAAATACTGTTTTACATTCTTTAATTTTTAGCCTATACATATTGTTTGCATTAAATGAGATTTTTGAATGCAACATACTGCTAGAATTTTTTTTTTTTTTTTGGTACCGGGGATCGAACTCAGGTCCTTGCACTTGCGAGACAGGCAGCATAACCACTGAGCTACATCCCCGGCCCCAAGGATATGTTTTTTTAATGCAGTCTGCCAATCTGTGTCTTTGAATTGGAGAGCTGAGGCCATTAATGTTGAGAAATATTGAGATGTGTTGATTAATCACTATAATTGCATTCTTTCTCTGTTGGTGACGTCTTTGTTTTTCTTTTCCTGCCATTAATGTTGTTGTTTACCAATTCACCTTGCTTGTGTTTTCATTTCATCTGGGTGTTTAGCCATACAGACGCTGGTCATTCAATGACCAAGTTCTGGTCCTGTGAGCAGTTCACTAAATAAATTGGTCACTAAATGAGGAATTCTACAGAGTATGTACATTACAATATTCAAAACAGAGAAATGGTCAGAAGAAACTTGAACTTGACTTTGATTTTATTTGCATAACTCTTACATGGAGTACTCAAATGTATAACAGAACATAAACTACAGTACTGTACTGTAGGGAAAATCAGAAAAATTACAGTGCTTTATAAAAGAATGTGTACTGTACAAAATAAAGACATTGAGGCTCCACCAACAAGATGTACAGAACTGTACAAAAAGAAAAAAACAGGTCATACCTAAGTCTGACCGGTGGGACGTAAGTCTTAACTGTGTGCCTGTCATTAGTCTGAAGAGTCATTAAACAGGTAGCTTGTTACATGAATGATATATGTATTAGATATATTGTCAAATTAGTTAGCTAAAAATTATTTGGGTTTGTTTTTTTTTGTACCGGGGATCAAACTCGGGTCCTTGCACTTGCACAGCAGGCAGCGAAACCACTGAGCTAAATCCCCGGCCCAAATTATTTGTTCTTAAGAACACACACTCTCCAATAACCTTTAAAATGCAGTACAGCAGCCAGCAACAAATCATCACATTGGCTGGGTTCAGGTAATATTGATCCTGCACATGTCAGAAAAAAGCAGGGATACAAATTATTGAGAAAACTTATCTTACGATCTAACAATGGTATAGAAAGTAGTCATCAATAATCATGATTGTAAAACAGATGCTATCCAGATAATATCATTAGCAAATCATTAAAACATCTAATTCTACATTTCTTCAAATGTTCTCTCCTGGCATCTTGGCAGTTTCCATGAATTCTTCACACAGTTCATCTTGCTAGAAGCTGTATTGTAAAATTTAATTTTGGCTCATTAATAAAGGAGCTTGTGCAGGTCATTGCCAGGAAGCAATCAAACTAAAATATTACTAACAAGGTATCACAGAATCATGAACCCTGACTCTGTAAAACACACTGGAAATGGCAAATATGCTTGACAGTGAAACTGGCATTAATGGAGCCACTGCTGTGTCCTCCTCTGCAGTAAACACCACGGAGGATAGAAAGGCATATAAAGTATGTATGAAGGAGCTTACCAGCCAGGGAGTAAGACAAAAATTAAACAGATGAAGCCATCACAGAGCCAAGAATAGCAATGCTAATTAATTTTTAATTGTTTCCTGTGGTTTGGAAGTGTATATATAACCATTGAGAAAATATGTATGTGCACCCATGTGATACATTTCTACAAACTAAAAAGATTCAACATTAACGTCACTTCTAAAGAAGTTGTTTATATCTCAGAATTTATTTAACTCCACGTGAATCAGCATTGTTATCCCGCGAGGAACTGTTGAAAGCAGATAGTCCTTAGAAGTGAGCCCGATAGAAAGAGGAGTGCGCTGGTAAGTTTTTCTGGCCCTTTGTCACAGCTGTTCTGCCTGTGTCATATGTGATCCATGGGTCTCATCAAACCACGCTCCAGGTCACTCCCTTCTGCATCAGAACAGGGAAACCATGTATTTTTCAAGGTTGCTTTTTTGCCTCAATATCCAAAATATATAGAGAAGCTTATTTGTCTGCAGGCAGCATTAGACATCATAGAAATAACATGTAGTTTGAAGACATTTGTCTTTCATGAATGCTGTGCTTATTTGCACAACATGCTTAGTGAATGTGCCTAAATACAGTAGGCTACATGCATTCCTCATGTAATGACTGAGTCTTGCTCCTGTGATTAGGTTGTTAAATGAATGAGGTGCTAAATGAGGAATTATATACAGTATGCACTTTGCAGTATTCAGGACAATAAATGGTCAAAGGAAACTCCAATTTGGTGACTTTGCTTTTATTTGAGTAACTTTTTTTTTTTTGGCAGTAACGGGGATGGAACTCAGGACCTTTTGCTTGCAAGGCAGGCACGTTGCCACTGAGCTAAATCCCCGGCCCTTATTTGTGTAACTTTTACATGCAGTACTGTAATATGTAACAACATAAAACTGTAGTACTGTGGGCCGGGGTTTTAGCTCAGTTCTGCCGTCACCTGCCTCGCAAGCACAAGGTCCCAAGTTCAATCCCCTGTACCAAAAAAAAAATCAAAGTAAAACTATAGTACTGTACTGTACAAGTACAATCAGCAAAAGTAAGAGTACTGTATAAACAAGGTGCACTGTACAGAAAGATATTGATGCTCTATCAGTATGTGCAGAACTATACAAAACTAATGGGCCATTAAGGTTGAGTGGCAGGTCATAAGTCAGAAACACCATGCCTCAGTTGTAAATTCAAACAGACATTAAAACAGGTAGGTTGTTAAATGAGGAATATCTGTATTGGCTCCAGTGTTTCTGTCTAGGATATTCTTGAGTATTTTTTGGAGTTATTCATATTTCTCTTGAGCTTGTCTTTTTCATGAGATGTCCTTATTTCTCCACCTATTTTGAAAGGAAGTTTTACTGGGTAAGTTAAACTAGGTTGGAAGCGGTTCATTCTTAGGATTTGAAATACATCACTCCAAGCTCTCCAAGCTCCTCTGGGCTTTAAAGTTTCTATCTGTTGTAATTCTAATTTGTTTACATTTATAGGTGTTTTTTTTGGTTTTTCTCTGCTTTAAATTTTTGTTGTTGTGGGTTTTGGCTATCTGGCAATGTAAAAAGGATTATTATAAGCCTTGGTAATAAGCCTTGATGATCTTGTTTTTTCATCATAGTTTTTTGGTGTTCTTTAAGCCTGGCTTACTTATATTTTTAACTCTTTTCTCATCTTTGGGAATTTTTCTACTATGATATCTATAAACATATGACTAATTCCATCTGTCTTGTCTTCTAGCTTTTCTCTAACTCCAGTTAACCTTAAGTTGGTATCTTTAATGTTGTCTAGTAGCTGCTGGATGTTCTTTTCTCTTTTTTGTTTCTCTGAGTACTTCTGCAAAATTTACCATCTGTCCATTTCAGACTGACTGGTCTGTCCTGGCTCTCTCCTTGGGGCCATATGGGGCACGGTGTGTGGCTGTGAGGGAACATTCAGTTCCATCCCCCTCCCTGGGCTGAGTGCATATCCCTGGCCTGTGGCTAGGGGCATGGCTTTCAGTTGTTTGGCCCATCCACACATTTCCTTTCCCTTAGAAATTTTTATATCTTGGTGACAGATAAGTATTTCAGGTCAGTTGGCTGTAAGATAATATGTTTGTTTACCTTAATCTAATTTCCTTGTTAGACATTTGCCAATGAATACTGTAATACTTTTAATTAGCATTTTAAATTACCATTTATGATTTTTACTTCGTATTTAATTATAGTTTTGTCCATGAAACCAGTTTCAAGTTTACAATGCTGTCTAAATACAATAAGAGGAAAAAGGGATCTATTTCCTAAATAATAATCTGAAAATAGATGTAGTTTCTATGTTCTGTCAGAGCAAGTCATTAGATATTCATCTACCCCAGTTCTTTTTACTCCACGTCTGATCTAGTAGGCTATCTCCATAAGCCATGCTTTATAGACAGTGTAGAAATAAAACTGGGGTTAATCAGCAGGAGAACGATCATGTTCTGCTGCTTTTTTAGCAGTGAATTTCCATCTAGCTTCAAAAGTCCTGTGTGACAAGTGCCTGAGGATAAAGAATAAGTGTTGGATGAACAAGGCATGAAGTAACCATTTCTGGGACTCAGCCTTGTGCCAGCTTCTCATGAGCAGATTTGAGATATTTTGTGTTGTGAGTCTCACTCTTCTTCCTGGATATATATTTCTGATGATGTAGAAGGCAGTGACCTTTGAGGATGTGGCTGTGAACTTCTCCGTGGAGGAGTGGGCTTTGTTGGATCCATCCCAGAAGAAGCTCTACCGAGATGTGATGTGGGAAAACTTTAGGAATGTGACTGCTTTAGGTAAGGAAGATACCACTTCTCATTTATGCGATCAGCGAGCATTGGTTATTGCTCATTAGTGCAGTGTACTTTATTGAAGCATGGAAATATTTTCATAAATCTTCTGGGTCTGGTCACATTATACTGTGAATCTACCTGGAAGCTAATAATTTCTATGTAATGTAGTTCAATCATAACATTTCTTTTTCTGTACTTTAGGAAGAAACTGGGATGACCAGCAAATTGAAGATAAGTTTAGCAATTACAGGAAAACTCTAAGGTAATTGACATTCCCAAGAGTGTTCTTCAGAGGTCAGATATATTAAAAGCAGGCAAACTTCACAAATGAGGCCATGTTCAAAAAGAAATAGGGAGCCAGGCATGGTGATGTATATATAATTGCAGTAATTTGGGTGACTAAGGCAGGAGGATTGCCAGGAGTTCAAGGCCAGCCTGTGCTACATAGTTTGCAGGTGGCCACAACTATGTAGAAAGACCTTGTCTTAAAAATCAAAATAAACAAAATGAGCCCATGCTCAAATTTCTTTAATTGTTCAAAATTCTCCAAAGATGCCTATATGATTAGTATCTAGCATCTTATGAAACTGGTACGAAATTGTATTTAGGCATTGATTATAGGTATATATAAAAAAATCTTTGTGTTTAGTTGAGAGCCAAGTACAGGATACCTAATTCCATATACATATATTTTCAAAAGACTGCTTTCTTATCCAACAAATTAAGTAATGTATATGTATTTAAAGTTTGTAGACATATTCAATATTTGCAGTATTGGTAACCTTGAAAAACTATTCACAATCTAAATGACTCCTGTTTTGATAATAGCTGTTTTCAAGCAATCTTGAAAAGCATTTAATCTATTTACATTCTGAAATACAGTATTAGAATGTACCTTCCCATAATGTTGGTGGGGATGTCATTGGAGCATAACTTCTACGGAAATGTGTATAGAGGTTCTTCAGAAAAGTAAAAATAGAAATTCCTTTTAATCCAGCTATTCTTCTACTGGGTGTATTCCCCTGAGGTTAAAGTGATCATATTATACTGCTACATGCATATCCATGTTTGTAGCAGTGAAAATTTCAGTCTGCAGCACTGAAATGAATATGGTATGTACATATAATGGAATGATATTGAGCCATAAAGGAGAATGTACTGATGTCATTTGCCAAAAAATGGATGGATCTGGAACCCCTGTTATGTTAAATAAGATAAACACAGAAAGTTCACTATGATGTGTTGTATTTTGTAAGAGAAATACAAAATATAAATTAACTAAAATAAAGGAGACATGGTACAAAAGAGAGGCAGACATTTTGGAAAGGGTGAAGAGGCTCAGTGGAAGAGGGAGGAGTAGAGTTATGGAGGTAACGTATATGAAAAATAATCAACATTTGGTATAATATATACACCAATTGTTCAAAATGAAAGTAACCAGTATATATTGTATTCCAAACTCCCAAATGACTACTGTTTTGGTAAAAGCTATTTCCAAGCCATCATCCCAAGTGTACAGTAAATTCATGATCAAATATGCTTAGACGGCATCAAATCAGATCACCTGGTAAACCAGTAATGTAAAGATGCTTTTAAATGTGACTGGTTATTTTCTTATTTTTTTCCTTTGACAGAAGTGCAGAGGTAGATAAATACTGTCAGTATAAATTATGGTATCAACATGAGGAAACAGTTTTTATGACTCCTGATACAAATGTGCACATGAAATGCCTTGGTACAAAACCAGGTGAAAGCCTTCCATGTGGAAAGCCTCCCATTGGTCATTCATCATTAACCATGACCATCATAGATCACACTGGATTCAAGCCATATGAGCTTCATGGATTTGAACAGAAGCCATCTAATTGTAACAGACATGAGAAAACCTCTACTGACTTTCAGTCTTTTGAGAAACATGTAAAGGTACCTCCTGAAGAAAAACCCTGTGGATATAAGCAATGTATAAAATCCTACTCTGATCGCACTGTTGAAACTAATGCTGAGGAGAAATCCTTTGAATGTAAGCAAGATGTGAGAGCCTTCAGTACACCCATCTATGTTCAACTCCAGGAAAGAAATCACAGTAGGGTGAATACCTATATATGTATACAAAGTGGAAAAGTTTTAAATTCTCACCATGATATTCAGAAACATGAAAGTGCTCATATTGGAACAAAATTCTATGTATGGAAACACAGTTGGAAATCCTTTAATAATAACACTTTATTTGGTAATCATGAAAGAACTCACTTTGTGGGAAAACCCTACAAATATAAGCAATGTGGAAATGCTTTCAGCAAACAGAATTGTCAAATGCATGAACAAACTCAGACTGGGGAGAAACACTACATATGTAAGGAATGTGGGAAAGCTTTCACCAAACACACTCAGTATAAAATACATGAAAGGATCCACACTGGGGAGAAACCCTATATATGTAAGCAATGTGGAAAAGCTTTCAGCAGACACAGTGACTGTGAAATACATGAAAGAACTCACACTGGGGAAAAACCCTATGAATGTAAACAATGTGGGAAAGCCTTCATGACACAGAGTCATTGTAAAACACATGAAAGGACTCACACTGGGGAGAAACCGTATGTATGTAATCAGTGTGGGAAAGCTTTCATAACGCAGAGTAATTGTAAAACACATGGAAGGATCCACACTGGGGAGAAACCCTATGTATGTCAGCAATGTGGAAAAGCTTTCACCAGGCGCAGTGACTGTGAAATTCATGAAAGGACTCACACTGGAGTGAAACCCTATGTATGTAACCAATGTGGGAAACCTTTCAGCAGACAGAGTGAATGTAAAATACATGAAAGGACTCACACTGGGGAGAAACCCTATGTATGTAAGCAGTGTGGGAAAGCATTCAGCACACACGGTAATTGTCAAATGCATAAACAAACTCACACAGGGGAGAAACCGTATGTGTGTAAACAATGTGGGAAAGCTTTTACCACACACAGCTCTTGTCAAATACATGAAAGGATCCACACTGGGGAGAAACCTTATGTATGCAGCCAGTGTGGAAAAGCTTTCAGCAGGAACAGTGAATATAAGACACATGAAAGGACTCACACTGGGGAGAAACCCTATGTATGTCAGCAATGTGGGAAAGCTTTTATCAGGCACAGTGAATGTAAAATACATGAAAGGTGTCACACTGGGGAGAAACCCTATGTATGTCAGCAGTGTGGCAAAGCTTTCATGACACAGAACCGTTGTAAAACACATGAAAAGACTCACACTGGAGAGAAACCCTATGTATGTAAGCAATGTGGGAAAGCTTTCATGACACAGAGTCATTATAAAACACATGAAAGGATTCACACCGGAGAGAAACCCTATGTATGTAAGCAGTGTGGGAAAGCTTTTACCACTCGCAGTTCTTGTCAAATACATGAAAGGATCCACACTGGGGAGAAACCTTACTTATGTAACCACTGTGGGAAAGCTTTCAGCAGGCGCAATGACTGTGAAATACATGTAAGGACTCACACTGGAGAGAAACCCTATGTATGTAAGCAATGTGGGAAAGCTTTCATGACACAGAGTCATTATAAAATACATGAAAGGACTCATACTGGAGAAAAACCCTATGTATGTAAGCAGTGTGGGAAAGCTTTCACCACACACAGTTCTTGTCAAATACATGAAAGGATCCACACTGGGGAGAAACCCTACATATGTAACCACTGTGGCAAAGCTTTTAGCAGACGCAGTGACTGTGAAATCCATGAAAGAACTCATACTGGGGAGAAACCGTATGTATGTAACCAGTGTGGAAAAGCTTTCAGTAGGCACAGTGAACGAAAAATACATGTAAGGACTCACTCTGGGGAGAAACCCTATGTATGTAAGCAATGTGGGAAAGCTTTCACTACACACAGTAATTGCCAAATACATGAGCAAACTCACACTGGAAAGAAACCCTATGTGTGTAAACAGTGTGGCAAAGCTTTCAGGACCCACAGCTTATGTAAAAGACATGAAACAGCTCACACTGTGGAAAATTCCTAAGTATGTAAGGAATGTGAAAGAGCTTTCAGCAGTTCCAGTGCCTGTGAGACACATCAAAGGACTTACACTGGGGAGAAACCCTATGTATGTAACCAATGTGGGAAAGCTTTTAGCAGGCACAGTGAATATAAAATACATGAAAGGACTCACACAAAGGATAAAGTGTATGTGTGTAAGTAATATGGGAAAGCTTTCAACCCAGGAATTGTCAAAGGCATGAAAGGAATCAGTCTAGAAACCCTACATATGTCAGCAATGTGGAAAAGCATTCAGTTACTCTAGTAATCATCATAGATATTAAAATCTTCAAAGAGGAAATTACCTTTGAATATATAAAGTGACTTTTTCTGACATGACAGGACAGTGCAGAGAAGCCCTTTGAGTAAAAAGAACCTTTGTATATAAAAAAAATCTTTCAGTACACAGGTCTTATTACATCAGAATTTGTAGACCAGCTAATCTGAATATATGTGAAATGTCTTATTTTCCTCAGTGCTCTCAAGTTCATGAAAGAATTCATGAGAAGGAGGCCAGGTATTTAGCTCAGTGTTTCTGTCACCTGCCTTGCAAGCACAAGGTCCTGAGTTCAATCTCCGGTACCAAAACTATTCATGAGAAGGAAGCCACATGTATGCAATAAATATGGAAAATCCTTCCATTTTTCCACTTACGCTGAAAACCCTGAAAGAAGTCCCACTGAAGAGAAAGCGTTTATGGTGTGTGAAAATTTTTTATGGTTCTCATAACATCAAAAAACATGCACAAACTCAAAATGAGATTTAGAATAAAAACAATGTGAAAAAGCTAAGGATCAGATTGACAGAGACAGAGAGGTGATTTAGGAATTAGATCCCAAGTTTCTAAGCACACATCCAGAGACAGTCTTCCTCTAATATATCTATGGATCAGTGCAGTGATGAGGTTGGAATAACAAAGCACTTTACGTTTAAATCTTCAGTACATGGCCTTTAAGGGACATTTGACATGCAACCGATCGCCTTAGTTTGAGTAAAGTGAAGTTTATTCATACAATAAAGTTTTATTGAGTCTTAAAGGAAATCCTTTGTGACAAAGTAGGTTAAACAAGAGGTCATTACATGAAATATGCCATGCATAGACAAACTAGAGGTTGATCATATTGGTTTTTAGCATCTAAAATTGACAACTTTAAAGAAGCAGAGAGTTTAGTGATGGTTGCCACGTGTGGTTCAGAAAGTTGAGAGATGTTAATGAGAACACAGTGTTTCTCTTGTAGAGTACAAAATGGCATAGATCATAGTGACTACAAGTGATTGATGTGGTGCCCCATAGCATCGCAATTTGCTAAAAGTTGATTTTAGTGTTTCTGCCACATTCCTAAAAGGTAATTCTGTTAGGTAATGCAAATGCTACCAAGGAAGAATATGATAATTTCACCATATAAACAGCAACATATTGCACTATACACTTTAAATATATATTTTATTTTTTGTTCCATGACTAGAATTTAGCAAAAATAATGTGATTATGATTTCACGATGTATCTAAACTCTTCAATTTTGAAAATTAATTTAATTCAAACTACTTCTGAAAGTATTCAGTATTGTTTGGGCTGAAGGTTGTGAGATATTGTTAAAATAAAAGTATTCTGTGTTTTATACTGAAGTTTATACTTGGTTAGTTTGAAATTAAAAGTTTTTCAGAATATAATTTGGAAATAATTGACATGAATTCTTTTCATCTCATTTTGACAGAATGTTGTATATGTGTTCAGAAAACTACATTTTAAGAACACTTAGGCTTGTTTGTCTAATTCACTTAACATTATGTTTTCAAGGTGAATCCGTTCTTCTACAACTGTCTTGAATTTATCCTTTTTAGTCAAGTAATACTCCATTATGTATGGATACCATATTTTCTCCATCCCTGTGTTACTGGACAGATACGAGGACACAGACAGCTCTTTGGCAAGTGGAAGGGGATTGGGAGGCCAAGGATGGGAAGAAGGGGACCTAAAAAATTAATGTCATATACCAGCTCCCCACAGTGAATGCGATCTTTATGTCACAAACATGAACTAAATAATGATAGTAATATTGATGATGATGATGAAGAAGAAATGGGGAAAAGGGATCTGGAGCCAGAGAGGAAAGATGGTGGGTGAGGAGAGGAAGAGAAATTATAAGAATCAAAATGTTAAGTACCGATGCCTACTCCGTAGCATGAACATGAACATGTACTTCAAACATGTGCTCATTAAAAAGCTTAATATTTAAATACTTAAGTATGTAGAGATGTTTCATGCTTTTATCTGGTTCCTAAAGATTTCTCAGCAGATATATTGAAAATAATATGTAAAGATGACTTTGGGTCTCTGGAAGCCAACCTTCAGGTTGCAGGTTTTTTTAGTTTTGAATTCCAAGTAAACATTTATCTTTGTCATAGGCTCCAACTAAAGCTATCAACACTAAGCAGAAATCCATTGCATGCAGTTCCTTTGATTACTCATGGCAGTGATTATGTGATTTTATGAGGGAGAGTAACTAGGTATACACATGCACCAGGACATTTGCATCTATGAAGTTGCATTAGCAAATGGAAACAGGTAATCTTTTGCTCTCTGGATCCTACCATGGCTGTTGATATGCCATCTCATTCACCAAAATATATTGATAGACCCTGTCTTAGTGCATTCCAGCAGACCTAATCAAAATAACACGTGGTGGTTCTCTTTGTGAAATAATTATTTCTCGAGTTTTGAAGCCTCGGAAATCCAGTATCATCTAAGCACTGGTGACTTCTACCCAAATTCTCACAAGGCAGGGAGGTGTGCAGGATGCCTTTGGCCTCTTTTATATGTATATATGTCATTATTGAGGGTTCTTGACTCATGACAGAAATAATTTCCAGAGATCCCTACCTCCTTATACCATCATTTTAGGAATTAGGTTTTAAAATACATATTTTGGGGTAATGACATTCAGAACACAGAAACCATTGTATGAAGTGATATTGTATGTTGAGAAATGTAGTGGATTGCATGAAGCTTTGTGTGTCTTCCCGCAGTTTATATGCTGATACATAATGCACATTTAGAAGTATTTTGAGGATGGAAATTTAAGCAATTTTTTTCAATTAGAGTTTAGAAGAAATAATGCAACTGTAGTTGTCATGAACTGAATTGAGAACAAAGTATTGCTGAAGGAAAACAAATTTGATCACCATTTATTTTGAGATCCTGAAAGTAATTATTAAAAGTAAATGACAGAGGACCGGGGATTTAGCTCAGTGGTTCCGACGCCTGCCTTGCAAATGGATGGCCCCGCGTTCGATCCCTGGTACCAAAAAAAAAAAAAATGTAAATGACAGGAAGGGATTTTTGCCAGGCTTATAAAATAATTTCTCATGGTTTCAGTGCCTACTGCTTCTTGAGAAGATTAAGCTCTTGCAAGCATAGCAAACAATTGTTACAGAGCACAGAAAAAGAATGTTGAAGAGTTTCTAAGGTAATCAGAGCATCAGCCTGGAATCTGCGGTGCAGTGGGAAGTTTCAGTTTCACAAAGGCAGGCCAGTGCACTATTGTATCCAACGGCAATTCATTTCCCTACTTGCCGACTTCTTTTCTGAAAAGGACAGGAGTTTTAGCAATGGTCACATCTCATCACTTAGCTCAAATACCTGACTTCTATCAGACCAGCTTCATTAACTTCCCCACCAAGGAGTTCTACAGTCTCCAAGTAATACAACTCTATTTGTCATTTTCCACCTTCCCCTGCCACCTCACAGTTTAGTATTGTAATGTTATCATTGGGTTCTTCCTTTTTTAAAATGAAAACATCCCTTTGGATTTTTAAGGGACACGTTTCACATCTGTAGCCTTTTTGCGTCTTTCAGATCTAATTGTAATATGTGTGCTGTAGGCAAGAATTATCTCTTTAGCAAGTGTGTCAGACTTCCAAGTCTGCATTCAATGCCTTAGAAATACTTAGGGTGTGCATCAAATATGCAGGTCTTTGTCCATGCATTATATTTTGAATCTTTTTAAGGACCTTTGGAAACATGGTTCTGATTGACTGATTCTACTGATGAATCACCTGAAGCTAGAGAAATTTCTAAATGTCTCAGGTTCTCATAGCTTGGGCTACTGTGGAGAAGCTAAAATGTGTATATTGTGATATTTGATCCCTATAGTGGGCTATTACACCTCCTTGGAGATTTAATTTTTAATCTGTTGTCCCCCCTAAAGGGCTTCTGTACACTCAAGTTCAACATGCTTTCAAATTTCTACTCCCAAGATGCTGCTTTCTTAACTTTCTGCAATGGCAATAACGGCTTTCTTATTCCAATCAAGAATATGAGGTGCTTTTATATATTATCTGTTCCTGTATCAGAGTGTCCCATGTAACTAAAAAGAATCTAAATATATTCTCTACGCGTTTTCAGGTGGGAAATTCCAAGAGCATCGCACAAAAATGTAGTGAGGTCATCTGTTCTACCAAATACATTGTTGAAGGGCAGGTAAGCATGTATGAGATAAGCAAGGAAAAGCTATCCTGATGCTAATTATAAGCCATTCTCAAGGAAAAGCACTCATATGCTCATCACATTTTACTGGACCCTCAGTTCACTTGTCATCATTAGACAATCAGTTTGCAACAGTAATTTTAGAGAACATACTAAATCTCACATTGGGTTACTGATTTGAAATCTCAGATTTGCACTTTTAAATCAACAGGACAGGATGTCTACAGTTAATCTGGAATTTTCACACTACTGGAGACTGAAACCTCAGTGGTAGTCAGTGTCCATTTATTGTTTTATTCTCAGTAGATTGCACAGCAGTGTAATCCAATGGGATCCAATCTTTTAGTATGCCTTACTTATTTTCATTTACTTAAATATTTTTTCACTATATCACACAAACATTGAAAACAATAATAGCATGGTGAGTGAAAAGAGCCAATACAGCCTGGAAATAATGAAAAAGTTTGTCTAATGAGAAACTCTGCAGAGCCTTTAATAGGTGGATGTGCATCCATGTAGGAAGTGAATGCAAAGCAGTATGTGCTTTGATTACGAAGACATCATTATAAATCCCTTGATAGATGTAAGTTCTCTTAGGGTAGGGGATTTAGCTCAGTGGTTCTGGCGCCTGCCTTGAAAGTGCCAGGTCCCGAGTTCGATTCCCGGTACCAAAACAAAAAAAGAATTATTACATAGATGTTAAGTACTCTTTGTAGAAGAATATTATAGGAAGGGCAGTGTCATGGAGAGCATAACTGGAGAGAAAATGGGTTGGAGTTGA